>NC_050609.1:6363636-6666666 GCF_014743375.2 Drosophila subpulchrella | reverse complement strand
AATCTTTATTCGTTTTAAATGCCCATTCAAATTGTCCAATTTTTGTAGATGCCACCTACAAGGCTGTTTTTCTGTTTTGCAATACGGAATGTGAATTTAAAACAGGCTTAATTGGTAATTATTTTTGTATTGTTTGTTTTAAATTTGCGATTGCCACATTGCACAGGCTGCGGAAATTATCTTGGTGGTCTCAGAAACCAAGATTTAATAATCGCATTTGTATGCCAGAGATGAAATCAATTTTTTTTTGTTTAAATGGCTGATGGAATCGAACAAAATATTAGACCTCCCGAATTGCTCAAATACCTGGGATTTATTCTTTCAGGTGAAATTATTTTATGATCAAAATGTTATCATATTTTTTAACTATCTCTCAGATCCTCCACGAAGGTAAAGTACACATTTGTGGCAGCTTGTGGCCTCTTGTTAATCACCCAGTCAATCATCAGCAGATATTCCCCAGTGGGTATGGGTGTGGGCAGCTTCTCGGATCTCAGATAAAAGTTTTTAACTTGTTGCAGACCCTAACAGGGAATTTATTTAATATTTTCTTTGACTTAATTATTTTGGACTTACCACATAAGGACAGGAGTGATTGATGGTCGAGTACTCTTTAAAAAGGTCCCAAACGAGGCGAATTAGGGCATTATTTCTCCGCCTTATAAACTGGCAGCCATCGAAATTGACACTATAGAGCCACGGCTTATATCCATTGGCCTTTTTCATCAATTGGGCCTTGACTGTAACATCGTGAACCGGCTGAAGCAAATTGGCATCGACATTAAGGCAGACTTTATTTCGGCTAACGGCTCTCAGTCGACAAACCCCGAACTCGATCCAGGATTTGTTGTAGGACTCACAAACTGCATTGGTCATTTTGAAAATAACAGCATTCTAAATAGGTATGATATATTATTAAAAATTTTAGGTTTCAAGAAAAAGTTTTTACGCTTTGATAGGAATGAAATATAAGAACTAGCAACCAAAAACCCAGCACTCTCTTCATGGCTTGGCTGCCAATAGAAAATTGGCGAATATTTTGGAAAATCTCTCCGTTTTTGGCAACGTCAGTAAATTAGTTACCCGTGCAAATAATTATAACATAATTATTTCTACGTTTAGAGATTAGCGGGTAATCAATCAATTTCTGCCTCGTTAATTGACTACCTCATAGCTTTGGCACTTTACAATGTTTGTTTGCCATTTCGAATTTAAATGCGCTTTAAATATGACTTTGAAAAATGCTACAAAAACCCCTCATTTTATAAACTATTCATAAAGCAAGTCCCACACAATACAATGACAGCCTTGACTGAGTACCTGTAACTGACCTTTGGGTCATTCAATGTGTAATTATTTTTTAAAGAGCCTCTTCGATTTGGTCACAGTTCGTTAACTTGACTTTTACTGCCGGACAGTTGAAGCCTCTTCACTTGAACTACCGCTTCCTCATTTACTCTTAAAATGTATTATATGGATATTTGGTTCCTCAGCTAATTGCCTGCGTGTTTCGTTCTCACTTTTTTGCAAATGGTGAAAGTCAAACATTGTTGGATTCGGTAAACAATTAACTGACACTCAACTTTGCAGTCAAAGTCGGAAGTCAAGTAAACCTCAAGTTTCGGGTCTAAAAATTCTAAATTCCACTCTCTCTATTCGCACATCAAATATATTGATCGCGTAACATTTTCACTACTATTTACACGTTTTTAGGGGTATACTCTATGTTCTGTGCCATATACTTAAAAAATATTTAAAATTGATGGCCCAGATATTTGTATATATAATATATATTGGTCAAACAATTAGTATTTTAGATCTATCTGTTTTGTTTTATACAAATAATGAATTAATTTGAATTTATAGTTCCTATTTTAATAAATGTATTATTTCGTTATTGCTTTTTTTTAACATAAGCGATTTCTTATCTGTTTTGTAGTAGTTGTAGTAACTATTCAAAATGTTCATGGAATAGAATTATACTTAAAATAATATTTACAAGTCAAATGCCGAGTGGTAAATTATTGTCAGCTATGCAAACGAATTGACGTCAGTAATGTCTCTAATTTCCATTTCAAATTAAATTATATTTAAACGGCAAGGAGTGCTCCGTATCTAATTTTCATTTCAAATGACAATTGTTATTTTTAACGAAAGGAATGAATGATCAACGGGTATCTGGAAGTCGGAAAACTCGGCTTCGTCTATTGTTTACAACTGGTACCTGTTTTCATTAATGGCCTGATGGCCGACTCGTAGTTTCAGTCAACACCTGTCAACGGGCCCAAATGCCATGTCCGTGTCGACGTCAGCTACTTGGCCAGTACCCCAAAATGCCCCCAAACCCCGATCCCACGAATCCAAACCACTTGAGATGCATTTGCTTATTCCCGGGTAGAATTAATAGATTTTTCATACTTTTTGCACTCGCTGCGAAGCACACGAAACCCAATCAATAAAGCACTCGAATGCATTTAGCTGAATCGCTGTGGCGACTGCCTGGGCTCCCTGAACCCCAAACTCCACTCCCCGAATCCCAGATATCCCCCATAAAACCCCCCGAATGAAGATGTTGCCCCATGCAATTCGGCGAGTTGTTGTTTGCACGATTTGTTGCCGTGGCCGAGCGTCTTTGAACCCGCTCTGAATTTCAATGGATTCCGTTCATCCGTGTCCATGTGTGTCTTCCAGCAGCCAATGTGTTGGTAATTTTGCGTTCTACCGTGACTGATATTTTTATACCCTCAATGGGGTATTTTATTTTTGCATAGAATTGCGAAATCGTACGATAAAGCATTGTCAATGCAATAAACCATATTAGTTCTGCGGGAGTTCCCATTTTTAGTTTTCCCAAGAAATAACTTCTAAAATTAACTCTTTAACGACAACATTGAGATACAATCGTTTGTTGACTTTACAATTAGAAAGTAAGTAACATGCTCGCAGTTCAGTAGTGAGATAAGACTGGAGGATACAAATCAATATTTATCATAACATCATTTCTTAATTTAGTTCTTTAGATACCTTTCTTGTATTTGTTATTGGGTAAAAAAGGAAATATTTTTATTTACTACTATACTATTTAATGCTAGATTATTTGAAATTTATATTATTCCTATACAACTTTTTATAAATTAGTTGGCGAGTGTATTCGATGCATCGGCTATCATGGCTGATATTAGTATGCTATGAGAACATATTGGTGGCGGCGGCGTACGCTGCGTTGCGTTGAGTCATAAAATAAATCAAGGAGCCCGACACCAAGAGTCAATAGTAAATCACCACAGAAACGGCAAATTACCAGACACTATGCCCTCTCATCATGGAGACTCCTCGAATAATTATGCGGTGACGCGACGATTTTCCATACTCCGTATTCCGAATTAGCCCTGGCAATTACCTTTCGGCTTTGCAGCTCCTAGACTTTGACTTTGATTTCGATTTCGGTTTCTTTCGGCTGTTGTTGTCTATTTCTATTTTTTCTGATTCTGTTTGCTTGGCGCTATTTGCTTGTTGATTTGCCAGAATATAGCATGGCAAAAACCCGAATGACTTGGCAATTTGCTTAGGCTATTATCGCGATGATGGAGCTGGCCAGTTTTGGGGGTGCAACCATTTAGATGGGCTCGAGATTTCGATCCGGATTCTTAAGCGACGGTGGGCTAAAAGAGCCAAGGTCAGCTTTCGGTTGTATTTTTTTTACAGCTCCATTTTATACCGTTCTCAAAATCCGGTTGCGTTTATTGCAGCTCGCTTTTCACTCTGACTCTTTGGCCAGGCCACACGATTATGGCGATACGATTACGGTTTGGCAATGCAAGCTGCTTGACGACCCATAAATTTCGAGTGTGAACATAAAGAGCACAAAAGAACCCACTAATTTATAGCAAGCATAATCTTTGTATCAGAAGCTTAAAAGAATTTAAATTAAACTCGGAAATAGTTATCTACTGTCGAAATATACTAGTGAATAATTGAAATTTTTAAAATGCATTTAAAGCATATTAATAAAGTTTTGAATCCACAATGATCTTAGACATTTCCTGTTAAATGAGATGGGAACTTGTTGAACTAGTACTGCTTTTAGTTAAATAGGATAGGATGAAAAAATGAAATAGAATGCACTAATTTATAGGAAGAATAATCAAAATAAGCTTGATCACCAAAAAAAATGAATTCAAATTGAACTCGAAAATAGTTGCTAACCATAGAAATAAACCAGGAACTAATTGGAATCAAAGAAATATTTAAATGAGCAGATACTTTTGTATATATATTTTTGAAATTATGATCTTATACATTTCCTATTAATTGAGATAACTTGTCAAACTAGTACGACTTTTGGTTAAATGGGATCTAAAGTCTGAAACTAGGTGTGAAAGTTAGATTTCACACTTCTTGTCGGTAATATTATTTTAAAGTATTATCTCATGTAAACTTTTTGACCCCTATTCAGAAACTTGACACGTTTCCACACTCAGTTATTTGTGTAAATGAAACCCTATTTGTTCACTGCTATCTATCCGCCTACAAGTTAAACTTTTTTATTTAATAAAAGTAAGCGATACATTAAAAAATCTCCATAAGTAATGGAATTATACCACGAAAATAAAGGCATTATACGATCTGCAAGCCGAAATGAAGTAATTAAACATCAAGCAAATCATGTCATTGTCAAGTGTTTGAACAGACCTGAACAAGATCGGATCATACCGGCAAAGTGTGCACTTGAGTGGCTTTTGATTTTGATGAGGGCACCATTAATATGCAATGACTGGTTCGCAAATATTGCTTTATTATTATTTTCTTATTTTGCATTTGTCATTAATGGGCCTTTTGTTTCGTCTCGCTACAGCATTTGTACGAGAGATATTCGAGTTTATAGACTCGACGTCTGGCTTTGTTTTTGGATGCGATTTTAATTTTGGTGTGAGAAGATACTGCGTCAAGATACAGATGGGATCGGCGACAAAACATGCTGGGAATTACGTGATTGATGGCGGACCTGCGATTACCACAGAACAGCTAAAAAGTTCTGAACTCTGGTATAGAATGCTCTCGCGAATATATTATAAATGCCGGGATATATGCGAAATCAGTGAAATCTTGTCGCGTCTAAAAAGGAAAATCACACAGCAAATGCAAAATTTATGAGCGAACTACGTCGAACGACGTCTCCGGGCGAACGGAGCAGGAATATCAAGTGGGCTGGGATTTCGATTGGGATTGGGATTGGAATTGGGATTGAACGGATGTGGATTGCACTGGCGGATGAGTCAGCCAGAGGTCCGTGTAGGTTCAGCCCTGTCAGCCGGATCAAACTATAAAGATGGGGTCCAGGTTCGCGAAGTGTCTCTAATTAGCTTGCTAGGTTCCCGAGATCTCAGTAAATAATTACTTTATTTTCCATTCACATCTTAGGGTCATCACTTAATTATCAAAGGAATTTATTACGAGAACTGTTTAAATTTAATTGCAATCAAATTTGCTTAAGACATATAAAGATTCCTAAAAGTTTTCATCCCATTTTCAAAAACCAAAAAATTAAACCTTTTAAAAATATTAGTACTTTAATTTAGTTAATATAAAAAAATAGGGTAAATTTCTTGTCAGTTACCCTTATGTTATAAAAACACTGCGTATGAGTGATATCTTAAAATCATCTTAGAACTATTAAAATGTTTTTGCCTATTTAGGTACAGCTCTTAAAACACACCTAAGTCGTTAATTAATAGAATTAAAGTAACCAATTAAGATGATACTTCTTAAAAGATTTTATTTCATTAAATTTGTTTAATAAAATTTTTCGAAAGCACTGCGTATGAGTAATATTTATAATTCATCTCAAAAATAATGCAATTTATTTATTTTTATATTGCTTACAAAATATTATAAAAAAATCTAGGGTTATTTAAAAATTCTTTGTTGTGAAGTTTCACCCAAACTTTTAATTTCAATGTTTCGAAAGTTTAAACATTTGAAGTCATAAAAAATTTTCAATTTATTAGACTGTATGGCGATCTATAACGATCTATTATATTGGACGGGCTATTTAAACCCAGGCGATCAGCTTTTAAGTAGAGTCGATGTAGACCTCTTTACGAGTCTCAATAAAATTGGATCGTAACGTTCGCACTGTCTAAAACCGATGCTCAGGTGCGGTTAGTTACACACTTCGATCGCCAGTCCAAACTGCGCCACTCAATTTGACTGTATATTTTTTTGTTTTTTGGAGCTGCCGCTGAGCTCGGCTTACCGCCCACAAAACGCTGCAGTCGCCGCCGCCGTCGCAGTCGCAGTCGGCGCTGAGCCGCCGAACCGCCGAACCACTGAGCCACTGAGCCGCTGAGCCGCCGACGTCAGGTGTTGTGGTTTTTGCAAGCCGCATTCGAGCTGAGTCTGTTTTCGTCTGCCTGGCAGCGCGGTTCTGGAACGCGTAACGCTCGTCTTGTTTTCGTCTCGAAAGATCCCATTTTCCAACTCGGGACTCCATTCGGTTTTCGTATCGATTCCGTTCGGATCGTGGCGAGCTCCCCAGTTTTTTCCAACCTGTTGCAACCATTTTGGAATCGCTGTTTTCGATACCACTTGTGCAACACTGCGTGCCGCGTTCAAAAGCGCTTCAAATATATATTTCGAAAGTGACCACTTAAAAATAAAAACCCAGAAAAAATCGAGATATATCCCTGTGCCAAAAAAAGGGGAAGATTCGTGTGGCAGATTATCGGGCCCCGTAATTAGCCAACAATTTGTCGAAATCCACAATCTGTGGGCGTGGGATCTCTATACATATATTTGTGGAGCCAGCAAATTGGTGAGTCTTGAATTACATTGGGCTTATTATAGACAATGTGCTCTGGTAATCGTATGACAAATGCCATTACGTAGTGGCTTTCTAAAAAATACCCAAAAACGAGTTGGATTCGCTCCGCAGGTCCCCACGTCCACATTCCAGGAGGGGCCGACAAAGAGCTCATAGCCAACACACAGGCATTCACGAAAAAAATATGTGTGAAATTTCATTGAATTTCCCAAATTTTATACACAAACAAAAACACCAGCCACCAATTGGGAAATAATTCATTGTTTTGCCATTGCAATGAGAGTTACGGCTGCCAAAGAATCGATAATCACCAGTTGGATTATTATATTACCCTCGTGGTCTTTGTGAAATTCAAACGGGTTTGCACATATAGGATGGCCAAACCCAAAAAAAATAATTAATTAGATTGGGAAAAACATTTATTTCTTGATCAAGACATGTTCGATCAATATTTAAATTGCCATTTAGCAGGTCACTAATTTAACTGAAATAATAATAGCAATGACATTTACAATTTCGTGAGTTACTGGGCTAATAATTCAAATGGCAGCGAAAGTAAAATCTCATTAAAATGTAGCTTGTTTGTTCATTAAGATATAGTGCACATCTCAAATTTATATTTATTGTTTACCAATTTGCGTCTTACCTTTTTATACTTACTTAATTGTGAATAATGCATGCTGTTGAAATTTAAATACTAAATAGAACATATTCAAATGGCTTAGATTAAATATTTAGAAGGCTTTAAAGAGCTTTCAGTAAATTGCCCAGGAGCTTTTTAACTCAATTTTATTGTCAAAACTTAAATTGGTTTAATATGCACGCAATGAAAAAGCGATGAATTAAATATGTTGAAAATGTAAGCTAACTTCGGCTTAAGTGGCGTATGAATTTTAATAAATAATTTTAAATCCTGATCTAAAATGCAGGTAATCCAATGCGATTTCTGCTAGAATTCCTGAAAATTAAAAGGCTTAAATTTAGATTCTTAAAGGATTACAGAGCTTTTGTGTGAATAAATATTTCGCTTGGAGAAATTTAAATGAAATGAAATCCAAAAAAAAAATCGTTTTTACCACACTGCTTAAGTGCTAAAGAATTTAAAAATCAATCGATCTGTGTTAAACAATTAACGACTCTCAAGGATGTTGTCTTAATTAAAGTTTCTAAAAAAGTATGTGGGTGCAGGAAAAACCCAGCCAACTGACTGACAAGCAACTCTTTAATTATAGCACGAAAAAATAGTGCTAAACTTCATGTCATAGCGATTCAATTAATTCGCAATTTATCAAAATACTCGTAGCCGGGGCATTGTCAGTGCCAGGGCTTTTTGATTCGGCCAAACATATTTCATTTGTCCACCACAAACAACTGGGATCCGTTGGTTGGTGGGTGGGTGGTTCGGTACGATGGCTCTCTGGATCCCAGAGGGGCGTCAAGTGGAAAATAATCGATGATGTGCCCGGGCACAATGCAAACATTGAATCAAAGTCAAATAGCATTAAACTTTTTGAACTTGCGAGGCGGGGCGCAAAAAAATGAAATAATAATAAAAGTTTGCCCGCCTTACGAGAGGCGTGAAAGCGCACACAAAAAGGGGGGGATTCTCTTTTTTATTTTTTTGGGGGGGTCTTGGGTTTTTGGGATCCAAAGCTGCAGTTTTGGAACCCCCACCCCCTTGAATTTTTTTTGGATGAACGTAGCGTAGCGCAAATATTTGACAAATCCCGCGAAAAGTCTGCTTATGTTGTCACCTCGCTTCGTTTTTCGCCATTTCTCCATTTCTCCGGCAAGAGGATGGGATAACTGGGAATGGGATTTGCCGAGTGACTGGCACTGGGCCAGTCATACTGATTAGGATTGCACCGGAAGACACTAGGCGACAGTTGAGAACCCTTAAACCTAAATTTGCATTCATATATCGAGGGGTAATTTATATTTCGCACTTTGCGCACTTTTCGTTTGTTGTTTATGCAATTTGGCGAGCTGCCTTGCGAATGCCAAAAGGAAAAGCAAATGCCCCCAGACTTCAGACTTCTGGCTAACGAGTGCAGGCGCGTGTCTGTATCTGTATCTGTATCTGTATCTGTATCTGTTACCTGTATCTTGTGGATATAGAAACCCCCTTATGCCGCCTGTCCAGCAGGTGAAGGCGAACGTAAATGCGCCAATTTGTATGCAAGCAGCATTAATCGGGGGGTAATCCGGCAGCGATGCATTGCAGCCAGCCATAGCAGAGCCCAGAGCCACTGGGTCTCGACCTGGCCAAGAGGGGCTGGCATTACGTGAGATGTGCAATTGCACGAAATTGATTTGCAATCGATAAATGTGCGAATATTGCTTCTGCTGCGAATTAGCAGCCAGGCCAGGCCAAAGCAAGCCGAAACCAAGCCAAAACCAATCCAAAGCCAAGCCCCAACATTCGAACTTCGAGGCGCCCAAAGACGCTCTTCGCTTAGCATTTGCCGAGCGTGTAAAATATGCATAAATAACTCAACGGCCGCCTGACCATGAATCCAATTGGAAACATCTTCATTTAAAGTGTTTAGTGGCCAAGCAATGCTGATTGGTGTTTTCATTGTATCAGAATTTGTAACTCAAATGTTGGCACAAGTTCTGAGCAACAATTCAAGTCGAAGGTATTTTAAAATGTGTTTAATTAAATCCTCAAAAGTCTTCTAGGAAATCTGAACTATTATGTTATAACAATTTTGAAATTCTGATCATATCTCTGTATTTTTCTTTTTTCAAAGTATTGTACAATCAATTACTGTTTAATTATTAGTAAATAACAGCTCTCCAGAACTCTTTATAATTTCAGCTTACATTTCTAAAAGCAAACATCGAAATCACTCGAACGGAATTCAGAATGTAGAACACACCGTTGCAATGCCACTCATTCATTAAAATATAGTCATATTAAATTCAGCTTGTTCATTTAATTTGTGTTATTATATTTAGAGCATACGTGTTCTGATGTATTTCATATTACACTTATTAATTATTTAATGACCGGTGTAATATATAATTTGGAAATGCCAGCGGTTTCTGACTGACAGGCAGTTGATTTAAATTAAATGTTCTTTAACTATAAATCAACCATTGATAGGAGGTTAACCGAAACAGGGGAATTATTAATAGGTTTAAAGCTATTTAAACCGATTGGAAGATAGTGCTTATTACTTTTTAAATAGTTCTGGTTTTGTTTCTTTCTCCTTTCGTTATTTATTTATCGGTTAATCTGGTAATCTATATATATAAAGCTAACCATTTGAAACTGAGAATCAATGCACAACAAAATCCTCTTAAATTAAAGATTGGTGTAAAATAAATTTAGCATGTGGATATTGAAAATGACTCAATGACTGTTTTGACCAATTGAATTTCACTCGTTTTTCAGGCAAATTTAGGCGTTGCTCTCCCAACGAATTCGACATCGTTCCCCGGCTGTGTGTAGTGTATGGGTTGCTCGCTTTGTGCTGCAAAAATTGAAAAATCAAACACAAGGAAAACCACTCGAGATTCAGCAGTGCAATCGATTGCAACATTGGTAGTGGTAGTAGAAGTGGTACTGGTATATTGGTAGTAGTTTAGTAGCCACTGACAAGGTCAGCACTTTGGCTTTTATTTGGGGCCCCGGCGGTTGTCGCATTCTAAGCAAATCACTATTGCTATATAGCTACTGCTGCTAACTCGTTGTTGGAATTGTCGAATCGTGGCCCGGCCGTAATACACGTATTAATCTTGCCTCGCTTCTTGTTAGATGTGGCGTTGTTTTTGCGGTGGCAGCATTGCAGCTTTTGCTTTTGCTTTGGCAGCAACAAGTGTTTAATTGCGATAAATGCACCTGACCGCCTTGAGCCTGAGCTTGGGCTCCGTCTTAAAACTCGGACTGGGTTTGGGCAAGGCTTTCTGGTTCTCTCAATCAGAATCTTCGGTCTTGCCACTTGCCCACTGGCTATTTGAAAGGTCAACTCGATGGCATTGAACATGAACGTGGCCCAAAAACTCTGCACGTAAAGTGGCGAATTTTTTTCTTCATTTTTTGTCTGCTGTTTGTCAACGTTTTTAGCCCAATTAAGAGCGGGCCCCATAACTTTAGCATGGCCATTTAGTCATAAACCCCTTGGCCGTGTACATCCTGTAACGGCTTTTTAATTATGCATGTCGCTATGAAATCGTCGCAGCCCGGCTAAAAGGTTTGCCAGCCCAGTCAACTGGGTCATTACCATGGCCTGACTTTGATCTCCTGCTGATGGGGCCGTAAAAGACTTACTCCAACAGGTTGTAAAGCAAGTGAATTGTCTTGAATGTAATGTGCCATAAAGACATAAATTAGAGCTTCGGTCCGGAGACGATGATGGTGACTTAGGTCAGGCATTTGCTGGCTCTTATTTAGGGGCTTTCGGGAGCACCTCTTGACCTTTCCTGGGGCGCTGAGCAGCCGCTTAAGTGGATTTCGTTCGCAAATGGGTTCGATTATGGGGAGGAGAAGACTGGGTTTTAATGAAGGGTACATCTATGAGTTATAGAATATCAAAGAAGTAATTTAGGATAGAGTTATAAGTACAGAAACAATTTTCCTCTTAATATGTTAAATTGTTTAGTTAAAAAGATCCTAGCTATTATAAATACTTGACCTTAAATTTATCTTTAACTTTAATTACTAGACCAAAATTCTTAAAGAGTGCAAAATCTTATATATGAGATTAACAAATTAATTTACTGGCTATATATTTAATTATTTCTGAAGTAGTTGGTTAGATTCTATGCCCTCGATTATGACGGAAAGATGCAAGCTCAAGACAACGACTTATTTCCCTCTTAGAATGCCGAGATATCTTTACTTCAGCCAGAAAAGTAACGTTTAATTGAAATGCACTCAATGATGACTTTAAAACTCAATACTAATTGAATTGCTGCAATTGAGACTTGATTCGCTGAGTGGAATATTTTTTGCTAGACTTTTGGCCAGTCATCTTTCGAGCTTCAGATATTGAACAATGATTTGCATCATTTGGCAGGCAATAAAGTGTAAGACTCGGTATTCGATTTCAATCGGAAATCACGCATGCCGCAGCCAGTGGCTCGGATAGCCAGCAACTTCCTTGAGTTGCGATCGAGTGGAACCCTTACCTTTGCCCCTTAACCCATTGCCCGCGTCTTAACCCCATGTTCAACCGTGGGGAGAAACTCCAACTGTGAGTCACGGAGTGGAACTCGCCGGAGTGGCCAGAATCAGAGTGCGTGAAAATGAGTAATAAAGGAAACATTGCCACAAATTGATGCACTACGCAGTGCTACCTTTAATTGAATTATTAATTATGTACCTTAATGAATGCATAATTGAATAATAAACTACGTGCGTACGCCCCCCACAATTGTTGTGGAATTATTTTTTTCCTTTTCCCGCTCTCCTCAATGGCTACTGTTTAACCTTTTAACTTTTGTGCACCGAAACCGAACCGAACCGACCGGAGCGAACCAATGTTTCGCGTAGTAAACATAAGTTGGGGCTCATTAAGTAATCACATGGAATATTCCCGCAGCCAATTAAACCAAAAAGCCGCAAAGGGGGGTGTGAGGTGAGGTTGGGTTGGAAGTCCACCGAGATGGATAGACAACATCGCTCAGTGGCGGATACAGATACATATAGCATAAAGCGATACAGATACAGATACAGTTACAGATGCAGATACAGAGTGCAGCATGCAGACACCAGATACAATTAAATTCGATTCAGGAAGCATTTATGCAGTTTGCATACATTTAATATATACATATACCGAAACATATGTACATGTATTTCCCATTCGATTGCATTTTCGGCCACACACACAGGCAGCAATAAAACTGCAACTGAAGCTTCTTTGATGGAACATTTTTAAAATGCATTGTAAATAAATAAATCCGGAATTTCTTTGAATTTTAAACTGTCGAGAGTGCTACTTCAACTGAAATTTCAGTAGGACAGAGCTCGCGTCGCTGATAAACTGTTTTAAAAGGCTTGGCTTATTGACGAATAATTATAGTTTAATAGACCGCAAAATATAATATCCATTTGAATTTAAATGAGACCGATAGTAGTTTATTTAACTGGAAATGAAAATGAAGTATCTCCATATAGGTCTTAAGCTTTCTTATTAATATTTATTATATCTCCAGTAAAGTCTTAATTTCATTCATAAATTTATATAATATGACTATTAAAGCTACATAAATGATTATTTCATATGAAGTGTTGACATACAATTGTGCTATTTCTGATTTCCATTGCGTAACGCTTAAATGCAATCAACCAATTACTGAAATCGAATAAGTCAGTGCACACTTCCTATAAATCAAACCGCATTTCCCCATGGTGCCCCCAAACCAAATCGAACCACACATTTTTGTATTATGTCAAAAATAATTCAAAAATCGTAGAAAAGCCGACATCCTTTGTTGTTGCCGTTAATGTTGATGTTGTGCATTTGTAATGAGCCAGCATTAGAGCAATCAGCTTGAATTGGTTACGTTGGACAGTCGTCCCACCCGAGCCCCCCGACCACCCACTTTTGCAGCTCTTGCGCCTTTTGGCCACCCCCCGTTGTTGCACCACACTGGGCAATGCTGTAAAAAACAATTTGCAGACAATTTTCAGTGTTTCAATCAAACAGGTTTGACATAATTTCAGCAGCCTCGCGAAATGTTGCCAATCTGACAATCATAGTCTCTCCTCTGACAGTTGTTGGGTTTTTCGGGCAACGGGACAAGTTTCCAGACGTTGATAAACTGGCCAAACGTTTCAATCCCGTCTAGAGTGCCCCCATACACACACACACACACATACAGTTTTCCAGTTGCAGTTTTTAAGTCTTGGCCTGGCCCGCCGGGCATTTTTCCTATTTGTATCTCGCAGATGCATAGATACTCGTACGTGGACGGTACAAAACGTGCAGCGTTTTACATCGCTGCCTTACTTTGTGGGGGGATTTTCGGTTTCGGTTTCGGTTTGTTTGCACAACTCATGGGACCCCCCCCCCCCCCCTGCTACCTCCTTATTTTCCATTCCCACTTCATACGCACTGACCACCATTGACCGTTGTCTCACTTTCGTACTGCTTCCCAATTTCTAAGCCAAAGCTTTAGCGCGTTTGTGCCCGCATTTTGGCCACACTGACCAAAACTAACCATCTGTCTCTCCAAAAAAACAGGAAAAATATGACTGGGGAGGGACAGAAAGCGGGCAGAGATACTAACTAAAAGCCAACAAGTCGCTACCAACTTGCCACTTTTTAATGAATCGAATACCAGGAACAGTGGTCAGCCCATTATTCTAAATGTCATCATAGATATGTTCAAGTTCATTCAAAATATGATAATATATTTTGTTTCAAGATATATGAATACATTAAGACGCCGGTCAAAATATTTCCTTTTTTTATTCCCAGACATCTTAAATTCTAATTCTTAGATTCTAAGCATCTTTTGAGTTAGATGATTTGAAATAGTCATATATTATGAAGATATTTTAAAGTCCTTTTTATCTTATATCAAAATACTCATTAAACTCGATTAATTGATTTTGAATGACTTTGGAAGACTGTGATCTATTTTTAGAATTTGTCTTCGGTATACAGATATCCCACAACATCCTGATTACACTTTTCCCTGACTTTAGACCACTGTTGCCCAGCTCCTTGGCAGCTCATACACTCGTTTGCATACGACTTTTGTGCTTTGGTAATTTGTTTTAAATATTTGTTTAAAATATCAAAACGCACGTACGCTGGCCACTTGTACGTGGTATCTAACAGATAGATGTGAAAATAAAAGTTGTTTGCCAGGCTAACCCATACGGGAACTCGGAGGTGTGGTGCTGGGAGACCCCTTAACAAGATTCTCATGGCAACTCGAAGACGAGGAACGGGAACTAGTGAAATTATGCCCAGCGATCGGGGGCCTAACGGGTTCCGCATACGTGCCAGCCTATCCACCGATCTCAACATATTTTTGATTCCAATTCCGATTCGATCCCAATTCGAATTGGTTTCGATTCGCAACTGGTGACATTGTTATGCATTACGCACCCAAAAACCAACGTCGAAATGAGACGTGTGCGCGGGTCTTGTTCCTGTGCAGCGGTTACCAATTGCGACCCAGTCCCAGTTTCGAAATCTCCCGGCTTTTTCCAAACTTTACGTGACATTATTTGCAAGTCGACCTTCGAGGGGAATCAAAAAATGTGGGTGAAAATGGAAATGGGCTGTAGAAAGCGCCCATGAGTGAATAGTTTAGTATATGTTTATTTTGTTCGACTTATCACCTTTGCATACTTTAGGAGATAAGCGTTTAATTAAATCGAACAAGTACAAAACGGACTTTATCCTCACTTGATAAACGGTATAAATTCAAATTCAAAGTTCAAAGTTCACCTGCAAATGGCAGCAAACAGTACTTAAAATAAGTATACCTTACCACCACTGCTAACTTCCTACAATTAACACCAGAGTAAATCGTTAGTTTAGTGCCCAGCTTAATTGTCATGTCGAGCATGACCGGTAAGATGATACTGGACATCGATTTATTAGGTAATGCCCAACTATTGATTAGTCAACCGGTTGAGCGATTTGCTTGGAAATTAACTTTCCATTCACACATACGGACGGCCCCTCTCAGTTCGTCGTCATAATTGATGCATGCAAGCGATTAAGCCCATTACACGACTGATGCCGTTGGCCCAGTTGCATCAATTTGCGAATGGCCAGAACAAGGGCCAGAACTGCTGAACCAGTTACCAGTTGCCAGTTGGCCGGTGGTCCATTGGTCCAGTTATCCGTTACCAGGGAAATGCAAGCCCCCGAAGCCTTGGCTATCGCCATAGTACAGCCAAAGCCAAAGCCAAAGCCATGGTCAGGGCGGATAACATGCCGATCATATCGGTATGCAAAGTGCCCCGGGTCCTCGGATTCCACCACGAGCAGCCGCAAAAAAGCAGCTCGAATAAAATAATATTAAATGGAATAAAATAAGAGCCAACAAAAAACTAGGGGAAATGCTGGCTGCTTTCGAAGGCTCCAAAATTGCAAATACCCTATTTTAATACCAGTTTAAAAATTCAAATTAGTAGTCTCTGCTTAGAGAAAATGAGTAAATATTGTAGTTGTTCTTTTATCAACAAAAAATTTCTCAATCAAAAGTTTGTATAACATTTTTTGTTGTATTTTTTGTTTAACGGTGACTAATAATAAAAGCATCAATTGGAGTCAAGAACCGCCAAAAGCAAACCAGTTCCACTTTGTGTGCCAGACTTTATGGTCAAATTGACAGCCTTTTGATTTGGTTTTTATGACTGCCAAATCAGTGATTTTAATAAATGATGTATATATTTGTTGTTGTTGCAAATATATTTGCAAATGATAAAGATGTACAAATCTCAACGAAATTGTTTTGAATGTTTTCTGAAATTTCTAAAAACGTGTTTGAATTGGACGACCATAAATAATATTTCTTACATTTTTGGTAAAGGTTAGTACTTTAAGAAAGTTCTGGGTGTACTATACCCTTCTCTAGGGTATCGAAGGTAATACATGCAGACATACGATATTGCCGACATGATGGAAAATCATAAAATCAAAGAGGGCTTGGAGGATGGCAAAAAATAAGAAAAAGAAACCCAGAAACCAGAGGGAGCCAGTGGATGGGTGTTTTTTCATGGGGTAGGGGTCACTGTGGTTTTGAATTAAGTGAAAGGTTGCTGGTCGAACAAGTGCCAGACTAACTAAGACAAGAATCTAGCTCATATTTTAATAGATGGCTAAGGCATTCTAAAAATATGTATATGTGCACACGCGCTGACAAACTGCTGTTTGCATTTAAATCTCTTGATGTTTTTGTTGCCGTCCCACGCTGATGTTGTTCTGTTGATTTGCACAAACAAATTTTGTCAACAAGATTAATGCTAATTGAAGTTTTTCAACTTGCCTCGAGTCGATTCCGAAGACTCTTGTTCAATGAAAGTTTCGGTTCGCCTTCAGCGGAAGTTTGGCCAAGTGCGAAAAGTTACCAACCGAAACGACAACGACAACATCGCCGTCAATGGCGATGATGATGATATAATGAGTATAATATAATGATTACTGGGATGCTGGACTGCTGTCCCCGATGATGATTAACTATGTAGTCGGTGGTGCGTCAGTTGATCATGACTTTTAATTGGTAAATTCCTTGTCCGAGATTCTATTAATGGCCCAGTGAAGCAACTAAGCAAGCAACTAACAAACTAACTAACTGCTGCACAGGGAGTGTCTGCAATTAACAACTGCTAAGTGCCTCAACATTGAACTTAGCTGGTCTTGAATCGCTTCGCTCCAATTAACACCTGACCAACTCCCCATCACGTTCGCCGTCTGTTTGTGATTACGCGTTTTTATCGACTTTTTAGGGCAGGTTTGGTTTGTTTACATCTGCGTAAACCAAGCGGAGAACATTGGGAGTGATTAGGGGACTCGAGGCCACTCTAGAGGTTGCATCCATTTAGATACTATCAGCGAAGATTTGAGATGTGAGATTTTATCAATGGAGGTGCCATTGAAAATATTTTCAAACATTCATAGTAGTCTAATTAACTATATAAATGTGAATAAAAAGTAATTTGCAGTAAAAATCTGTGAGAGGTAGTTAATAAAAAGGTGAATTGCGGAAGTTAGACTATTTTTCACTATTTTCTAAATATATATCATTAAATATTATGTAGCCAACATAATGTTTAATGAACTATAATTTGCTTTAATATAAACCATTTTCAAATTAAAGCAAACCATTAATTCTTTTAACACATTTGGCAAACTTTGGTTAGCTAATCAATGAATATTCCATTTATTTTTCTGTAATTTAATTATTCAATCAATGAACAAAATGCTTTACCTTTATTAAATGTTGGCTTACTATATTATATATTTAAATTACTGTTAATGCAATATAGACCAAAATGTTTTACCTCAAGTCATAATAGTCTAATTATTTCATTTAAATTAAATTCGTTTTTCATTTTATTTCATCCCCACTTTGGCATTCAATATGTTTCATACTGTAAATATGTTTATGATTTCGCTCATTTGGTTTGAGCTCTTATGAGTGAAACATTTCAATTAGCACAAATTGGCTTTTCAAATTAAGATAGTTATCTAGTTAATTTTCTGAATCGGAATCATAATCGTGCTGCAGCAATAAACATTAATCGATTCTCTGTCAGGTATATTATGTAATTTTCGCATTGGAAAAAAAAGTGCTCCTCAGCTCATCAGCAGACTTTTACCGGCTCTTCAAAAATTCACTCTGTTGCGGATCTGAATACTCGATGGCTTTAAAATCGCATTTATGGTTCCCTGCGCATAAAGGTTGAGTGGGGATAAAGTTAATATATCAGCTTTAAAAACGGTCACCAAGGGCGCAGCACTAAAAGGGATGCTGGATATGGATGTGGATGTGGATCCTGTGTCCTGTGAAGTCCGCATCCCGTATCCCGTATCCGTGTCCATTTCCATTCCCATCTTCGATTGCATTTGGCTGGGGGATTCATTCAATTTCCATTCGTCATTCAATCGGGCATGCAATTCAGTTATGAAAACCGAGTGCTGCGTATTTATTTTGTATCTGTGTGTCCGCCTGCCCCAAACACACACACACACACAGATACACAAATTTGTTTGCATTTATGAATATGTATCCCGTCATAGACTCATTTTTATGGCTTCCTTGTTTACTTCTTTATTTCGATTGCGTTTTTCCTATGACTTTTTTTCCCTACGATTTTCGGATTTTCTCTGGGCAGGATATCCTATAAAGGAGTGTGTGCCTGTGGGCGTGGCATATCTGTGGGCGTAATGCAGGCACACAAACGCATATACACACACATAACGAATGTTTGGCCAACGTTAGCTCCCCATGTAATCGATTTAATCATAATCCAGCTTTTACTATTTATTGTTCTGAGTTATAGTATAAATATGTATGCGTGCTGCATTAATACAAACACAAAATATTATCCATCCTGCTATTGTTGTTATTTTCCGCTCCAGTCTGATTTTGTTGCTCTAGCTGACTTTGGCTCCATTGGAGCATATTTATGGTTATAGTATGCATAACTGGAGGCAACCATAAAGTAATAATATGAAAGCGACCAGCCCTCTTTGCCACCGCCCCCTTTTTATCCTTTCCTCTAGTGTTTCATCGCAGGACTTTGGGTTGAGGGGGCGGGCCCGAGGAATTCGGGGGCGTGGCGGTTGGTAGTGTACAATCATTGATTTTGGTTCAACTTAGTTTTTCTTATGCAAATACGCCAGAGCATTTTCCATTCTTACCCTGTCCGCACACTCGTCTATATATATCCCAAATCCTATACAGTGTGTGTGTATGTGGGCTATCGCCAGTGGGCAGGATATTGAAATATCCGGTTTACTCTTAAGTATTTATTAAAAATAATAAAAAACACTAGCTGGGGCTTTCAATTGATCTGATCTGAGACCCTTGAAATTGTTTTTGATTTCAGAGTTGCCATCGAAAGGACTACTTTATTATACTTTCGCCCAGGTCAGATTTGTGCCCCTGCCCCTTTTCCTTCCCTTACTATGATTAAGTTACAATGGAGATTCCAGAATGCAGATGGTCATAAAGTGCCTGGCCATAAAAAAAAGCTTCAACTTGATGTACCTGATATGCAAAGAATTTCCATTTCATTTGATGGAGCATAAAGTCATTTCGAATTTATTAAAGCAAGAATGAATTGTTAGGTGGCTACCAAACGAAAATGAAAATCATTTGCTCAAAGTTTATAAAACCCGCAATAAACCAAAAGTAAAACGAACAAATAATTTAATTACACTAAAACCAATAATAATTTAATCATGCTTAATTAGTAAACATTGAAAGACCATTCAAAAAGCTTTAAAAAGTTATATCTAAAAGTTTGAAATTACCTGGCCGTATATTCCGAAAACTCGCTACTCTTTCTCCGCAAATCCAAGGGATTCATGGAAACATACTCCATTTAATTGCAATAAACAAAAGTATATCCTCCCCACTCCGCCGGTAACTTTCGGAAAACGGATTCGGTTGAGAACAATGTTTGCATTTGAAATAAATGAAGTAATAACTTTTATGCGATGTTAAACATTTTTATGCAGTTCACAAACATTGCGGAGGGAACATTTTGCGTTATGGAGATTTTTGATTTGCAACAAGCAAAATAAATTGAATGCAATTTGTGGGCAGCATAAAAATGAGGGAAAATATACATTTAGACCTCGGGGCGGAAATATTTTTTGGGGGCGTGGCGGGGTCTAGGCTTGAGGTTGCTGGGGTTTAGTGCATGTATTATCCACAAAATTCGTACATAATTACATGTTTCGGTGGAAACTGCTTGTGGCCACGACCAGACAAAATTTTGCAATGTTTTTTTTTTTGCTTTTCAACTGACCCATGTTGTGGGTGCAGCAGCCACAAAAACAATAAATACAACATTGGCAATCAGAGGGAATTAACAATGGGGAAAAATCTCAGTAATAGATGATACAATGGATGAGCAGCAGCAGGAAAAAAAGGATAAAAAATATTGACACAAAAAAAGGGGCAACAATTTCGCTTCGAGGGCCAAAGGTCACTCCTCCACAAGTGATAAAAAGTAATGAACAAATTGTTACAACAACAGCCAGCACTCGTAAAACATCTTTGTGCTACTTTGTGTGGGTCACTGGGTCGGTTATTGTTCTTCGTCTCGGTCTTGTTCCAGCTTGTTCCTCCTAAATTGGTTTATTTGGGGGTTTTTTGGTTGGGAGGGGGTAACTAAACCCTCAGGCAGCAGACTCAATGAATTGGGCGTCACAGAAATAACCGGAGACTGGGTAGAAAGTCGTCGTTTAACAGAGCATAGCAAATGATTTCCTACGAAAATTTGTCACACACACAGAAAACAATGTGCACGCACTGAGATACAGCTGCAGATACAGATACATATACAGATACAGATACAGATACTTTGACAGTCCCCGTTGAGGCTACAAGTTTTGGGGCACAAAGGAGACGGCTGAAGGAAGCTCGTGAGGCAACAGTAAATAACATGCACAATGCCAAGATAAAGTGGCAAATGAGCAACACCAACAATGACAACAATGGCAACAACAAGCACAACAACTACAGCAGATACAACAGCATCATCAGTGAATATCGAACAAAAGCTCTCGTACGTGTTAAGCACTCATTGCTGTCAAACATGCCGCGCTCTTGACGAAGAAGAATGTTGCCCGCGACGTGTGGGAAAGCGAGCTGTAACTGTAACACTTGCGACTGATGGCCATCATAGCCAGAGATGCCCGTAGTGGCAGGGGGATCAGATCAGGTCAGCCATGATCGCAGCCCATATGAAATATCCCTATTCTTGACACCATCAAAATAGCAAAATTATTCTTTAAAAAAATCTAAAATAGCGATTTTTTTTTTCTTGTATTAAAAAATATCATATAAAAAATCATATGATGCTATCACAAAAACAAGCTATAACCACACTAACAATTCCAAGGATTCTCAAAAAACGCAATTCATTACGTGCCTTGCCTTAAATTAAAATAATACAGTACTGCAAAATTTGTATTCTATATTAAAATCTGGCACGATCTTTATGAAAGGTGAGCCAAGGCTAAAAATTCTCTATTGCAGTTGGCGTTACTCTTTAAGAGAACTGTTTTAGTCAGCGGAAATAAGGTTTTAACACGTGTGAAAATGTGGTCGGTGGAAAACAAATACATGAATGTGAAAGAATATATATTTTTTCTGCAGAAAAAAAAAGTAAGTCAGTAATTAAAATATGTACAAATATTGATGCTTAATATGAAAAGCTAAATAAATTAATTTGATGATATAATTTCCAGTCAACAATGCGACACAAAAAAACTGCATTTTATTGTGAGCTTATGTCGTTATTAGGTAACAAAAAATCAGCTTGAGTTGAGTACCCTCAAAGATTTTCTGGGTGCCACAAAATATTAAAAAATGATTGCCTTGTTGGCAGGAAGAAGTGCTCAGCTCTGAGGGCCACACCCTGGCTATATGCCCCTTGCCCCCTCGCCCCCTCGCCCCGCCCCTGCCACTTGCCACATTCCTGAATCCCTGGATCCTTGGATCCACGCCCGGCCGACACGCATACGCCCCGTGTGACGCGACCGACACTTGAGCCGGCAATCAGGCTCAATCGCTCGGGCCAAAAGGAGAGGGGGGGGGGGGAGGAGGGCTGAAACGGAGCTTGCAATCTGGGGCTGGCACTCACACATTCGCACGTACGAGGACCGCTTCCTTGAAATGTGAGCTTTTCCAGCGGTGGCACAAACAACAAATATAAATCGTTAACAATAAATAATCGTCTATAAGAGACGACATTTGTTGCTCCCCTTTTTGTTGTTGCTGCCGGCTGAATTCCTTTTTGGCCAACTCGGGCGCTGCTTTATGCATTTGTAGTCGTATTTGTAACACAATTGTTTATGCCACTGCGGCTTGTTCTGCCCCTTGCTTTTGTTGCTTTGTTTTTATGGCCAACACACCACCCACCGCCCATCGCCCATCGCCCATTGACTTGGGCTATGGAGCATAGTTTATTGTTATTTTATTGGGGAGGGGCCTTCTTTTAGGCTTTCGCGTGCTTTGTAAATAATTCGTGCTCGGCGCGTTTATGACGTGATTTCTTAACCGTTTACCCCCCTGCCCCCGCCCCAGCTGCTTAGCCACCCACCCTCTAAGTGGGTTGAGCCCTTGCCACGCCCCTTCACTTAAGTTCCAGTCATGTCGCATGCCACTTCGAGCTCAAGAGGCTGCAATTTCAATTTGCAAAGAATTTCCATTATGACTCCCCACTCCTTTGATACCCTTCACCAGATTGGGCATTACTGTGAAGGGGATTTCAACTGGGAAAATAAGTTGTTAGGTTTATTATGCGTATAATTAAAAACGATTTTAATAAGAAGATATATAAATAAATAGAAAGATAGATAGATAGAAAGATAGATAAATAGATAGATAGATAGATAGATAGACAGATAGACAGATAGACAGATAGACAGATAGACAGATAGATAGACAGATAGATAGACAGATAGATAGATAGATAGATAGATAGATAGATAGATAGTTAGAGAGATATAGATAGATAAATAGAAAAGATGTTAATAAAAAAAAATGAATAGTAATTTTCAAAGCTTACTTACTTAAAAAAAAATTGGCTAATATTAAAAAATCATTAAATTAAGGAGCGATTCTTTAAAAATCATTTTAGAATAGCAGCGAATATCTTAGGATGTCATCTGTTTGTTAACTTTATTGAATAACAACTATATTTAATTTTGTAATAAATAAAACTATTTTTATAAAATCCAATTAATGGGTAATTATTCCCTTATCAAACATTTTTAAGCATTGCTTTTCATATGTGACTGCATTTTGCGTAAGCTTGTAGTTTGCACGGCTTTTGTTTAACTTCAATTGGAAAATAGCAAACGTTATTTATATGTATGTACGTATGGGCCAAACAAAAATTTGAAATTACATTTAATTATAAATTACACAAATTGCGGCAGTGAGAGGGAGAAGACGTCATGGGGAGAGGGAGATAGAGATAGCTATTGAAAACGATTTAAATGTTTGCTTATTTATTAGCGCATAAATTTGTTTTTGTATATAGTAATATTTTTTGCCGCGAATGCCGTTTCTGCATTACTTGCCCGCGATTGTTGTTGCATTGATTTTTGCCGTGATTTCCACGATTATGGCAGCAACAAAATCGCGAATGAAGAAAAAAATAAACCGATTAATTAATATAAATTATAGCGGAGCGCATTTAATTTATTTATATTTTTTATTCGCCTTCTCGCGTTCGTTACGCTTTTTTTGTTTTATGTCGATTTTGTAATGTCGTGTTGCTGTAATTGTTGTTGTCATTGATAATGAGCGAATTATGTAATTACAATTTGTAATAGTATGTGTTTACGGGTGCATGTGGGTAAGTGGGTGTGCGTTTTAGTTTTTCCACAATTTTGAAAAACTAGCCATAAATAAACAGGTGTAATAATGGCGCAACAAACAATTGAAATTGATTTAAAATTGTTATTGGAAATTTTGGATCTTTGTTCATTTTATGAAGTATTTTATAATAACCATACATGTATGTAGATATATTATATGAAAAATGAGGACAATCAAATTAAAATAAATCATAATAAAAATCAATTAATGTTTAATTAATGTGAATTCAATTAATCGAGCTGTCCATTGAAAAGTTTTTCTTGGTTTGTTTGGACTTTTGTGTTTAAATGGAGTTATTTGTAATGGTATATTTTTAATGAGTAAACATATTATTGTTTGATTTCTAAAAATCAGAAACAGTAATTGCAACAAACGGTGTATTATTTAATTAATTGTTTAAATTGTGATCAAAGAGGCTCATCTCGTTTTTAAGGCACAATTTGCCCATTCAATTTTGAGTTCATGTTATCCCTAATGTCCCCAAGGGTCAAACCCATATTTAACTGCACTTAAACCCTGTACGAGTATTGCTGTATACATTTCACCAAAATCTCTTTGGGCCATCATTGGGCATAGCTTTGGTTGCGTGCAGATGAAGATTGGTAATTTGCCTATTCAATTTGGCTTTGATTGCTGTTATGGCCATGCCAAAATGCGAATATGAGGCAATTGCTTGGCAATATTTGCCTGGCCAATACATAAACGCTATTGCCAGCCACACGGCCATAACCAAAACTATTTGGTTAAACGCTCGAATTGGCCGGCAGCTCAGGTGTGGCTGGGTTTTGGTTATGGTTTTGGGATTGGGGATTGGAATGCAATGGAGTGTTTTACACGGCTGTGAGAATGGAACCCAACCGGAAAGATATCAGCTGATAGCACTCGAATATATATTCAAAGAGATATCTAAACAAGATCCAAGACACGTAGCCCCGCAAAGTTTCATTAATTTAATTGCCGCAAATGTTTGTCACTTGTGTAAGATTCGTAATTGGATATTGCGAGTTCGCACACGTTCTGCTGAAAAGATACGTGTAATTAGCATTTTCCAGAGGGGAATGTCAAGAACCTGCAGTTTGTTCAATGCAAACATCGGACGTTGGATAAAGTCGTTAAGACACACCGCATTTCGCCGACAATAGCTATACTTCGCAGTTTCCCAACGACTGACTGCAATTACTACCGCCGACCCACTAAGTGCCCGAACACACACATATTATCCAAAGGTCGTAGGGGGTTCCAAGAAGGCAGACAGAAAAAAAACGGGGGTTCTACACCCTAATCCCTGCTTAATGGGGTCTGAAAGAAGGCTTCTTTCATTAGATCCCATCGGAGAGATTCATTTGAGCAGCTGTTAATTGGCGCTGGCTGCCATTATGCTGCTCCCCATAAACTAGACGCTGTGACAGACCACTCAATTTCAATACCATTGCGGCTCATAAAATGACGCATCAATATAATCAAAATTATCATTACCACCAGCATTGAGTGGCCTGGGAAATGCGAAATGGAGCCCGACAGATGGGAAATGCGGGATGAGAGAGATGGGCGAGGGGTGAAAGAAGCCACAACAGCCACGGTGCATAAGCGACATAAAAACTATAATCAATATCCATATCCATTAGCGTTATCGTATCAACGAACTCGAATAATAATAGCGTACATATGTATGGATGTATGGATTGTTGGTGGCTACGGCAGACGCAGCCGGGACACGGCTACGGACCCATAGTCCGTGTTCATGGTCCATTCTCCGTTGAACGGACAGCTATACGGACAGCGCACTGCCACCGGATAGGATGCCCGAGCCCGGCACAAGGATACCCACCCGGACACCCCGTGGCGCTTCTGGCCTCCCGTCCATTTGTCTTCACGTAATTATCTTTTAATAGATTTAACGAACATTTTTCGCACCGACTCGTTGCTTGTGTGTCAACCCAGTGACAACAGCAAAAGCAACAACGGTATTAACAAATAGCAAGGAATGAAATCGGGAAAGTCAGAATGGCACATTTAAGGGAATTCTGAATACTCTATTAAAGTGGATTAATATTAAAATGTATAATTAAATAAAAGAACCAACATTTAAAAAGTTGTATTACCAATAATTTTATATTAACCTTTTTCCTGAAACCGTCATTAACCATCCTTTAGTAAATATCTACTTCAAATTACAAGTAAATTCCACTTAAAACGCGAGTTCAGGATAATACTAAAAAACACTTATATAATGATTTGATTGTTATCTATGATAATACAAGTAGTGGTCATGAAATAACTAATTTATGTGAAATTTGGTGGGACTGTCACTGTCATCATTCAAAATAGTTTCAATACTTATTGTCTCGCCCTTTTAAGTGCATTGCAATGTAATGAATGTGTTATCTGATATAATCAACGCTCGCAGTAATTATACAAGAAAAATCGTTTGAATAATCTATGAAAAACATTGTGTTTGTTCGCTCTTCAACTTATTTGCATTGTCACGGGTTTGACAGTAAATACGTGGAGATGCAACCAAATCGATAGCACAGTCATGGCCACTTAACAGAAAAGGGTATGGCCGGCAAGTAGGGCCCAGTGCAGCAGTACGTATATATACGTATATATACTATATAGTACTATAGTCTGGAGCCCCAGTCAGACTCTCAGACAGGCCAAAGCCAACGGAAGTCGGAAGTTGTATGGCACATGCGGTGGTCGTGGCGGTTGCGATGGCGATGGCGTCTGCACCACTGGTAATGGCGATGCCAATGAGGCGATGGTGGGATGGCATAGTGGTTCGTGGGTGGCTCCTGGGTGGCTCATGGGTGGCTCCTGGTTGACTCCACACGGCGATGACGACGATGGCGATGGCAATGCTCGGCCATTTCCATTTTATGGACTTTCAAACTGTTGCTGTTAATTATTTCTTCTTCTTTTAATGTGGCCACTGGTGTTGGCCGCAGTTCTTACTTATTCCGCCGCCCCCAACCTATATATTCAGGACCAGCTCCTCCTGTTAACGATGTTGCCTTTGCCTGCTGATGATGATGATGCTGATGCTGATATTATGCACCACAACCCGCTTTCCCCCCTTTATTTTTTGCATTTCTCGCTCTTGTGGCCGTTGTTTGCACTTTTCCACCATTTTACACTTTATTACAAAAGCATTAAATAAAATTTCAAAGCGAATGAGTCTCGTCAAAAGTGTTCGACGAGGGTCTGGGGGTGTTCTGCGGTTCGGAAAAGTAAAGGAAAAGTGGAGAAAACTGTGGGGGGAGGGGGGGCAGGTGGTTTCGCGATGTAATTTTCGATTCGCATTTGGGTGGTGCGAACAGAATTCCATGGAAATAAGCAAAGTGGTGGTGCAGTCGCTGATTTTTTGTTTGCTGCTGGCCGCGTTGTTCTCATTGTTGCTGTCGGTGCTGTGTTGTTGCATTGCTAACAGAGCTGATCCTGCCCCCTCCTCAACCTCCCCCCCCCCCTTTCATTTCCCCTCCCCTCCAGGGTGCACTTGTTATTGTTGTGGTTCATACTTTTGTTTTTCAGCCCATTGTTAACCGAAAAGTTTTTTGTGTTGTTGTTGCTGGCGAAGTTGTAGCAACAGCAGCAGAAGCAGCAAATGCAGCAGCAGTTGGCCGGCCAGCAGCAGCAGCAACAACAACTGCAGGCAGAATGGTGCACCGCACGCAAACAAGCGCCAAAAGTAAAAGAAGTAGCAGAAGCGGCAACACCAGTTCGAGTCACACAGTGGTGAAATTTCTGAACGGGCATAGCTCCTCTGTCATAAAAAAGTTTCCAAACACTTTTTGTCGTTTAAAAGTAAGAAAGTTGCTTAAAATAAGAAAATTATGCTTATACATAGGGCAAATATATGTAAATATTTTTGTTTTGTTCAGTATTAAAGGTGCGTGTTCAAAATTCCATTTCAAGATAATCTTACTTAAGTATAAATACCACGAAAATATTTAACCTATTATTTACATATATATGAAGCCTCATAAAATGAACAAATAAACCAATTTCGTTTGTTATAAAAATATTTTTTTGCTTTTTAAGTATACTTACTTACAGAATTATTTTACATTTACTGTCAATAATAGTGTTCATCTGTATATTTTTTTACAACAAATAAAATTTTTTTTTTTAATTGTATCCTATTTTCAAGTATTTTTTCCCTTTCTATCACCTTTTTGGCCCACTGTGCCGAACTGTTTCAATTAGCTGCGCTTCGATGTGCATTGACGATGGAGTTTCGGTGTCGACAACTGAGTGGACAGCGGGGTAAGCACGGTGGGCGGTGGGGAAGTATCTGCGGCTGATACTTAAACAATGTATAAATTCGTCTACAAAGTCGAACCCCCCGGCCGCGCCCCCCTGCATTTCCCTTTGCCCCTTGCTCTATGAGAAGTTCATTCAGTGCGTACAGAACGAGTACCTTTCGTAGCTTTTGGATGGCTGGACGGATGGTCGGATGCTCCTACTCGCTGGCATTGGTGGCTCTGTGGTCGTCAACGTGGTGCAATCAGCTGCAGTGGCTTTTTGGCCGCACTGCCAGTTAGCCAGCTAGTCGTGAGTTTGGAGTGGGGTTTTTTTTGGCAGGGGGAAAAGGGGGTATCCAGTCAGTTGAACGAGGCTGGCAGGCTGCCCAGCCAACAGCTACCAGCTAACTAAGTGTCCCTGGCTGCCCCCGGGGAATCCCCGCATTCTGTCATTGGATTGCACTGCGTTGCTTTCGTCACTCATCCGACTGAGTGAGCGCCGAGCCAAGCGCGAGTGGTGTAAAAGCTTCTCAATTGGTGTGAAATGCAACACCCAGCGGCCACAGAAAACTGCATCGGAATGGAAATGGTAAATGGGAATGGGAATGTGCATGGAAAAGGAGGAACTGGTAATGGGGCTCGGTTTTCATTTGCAAATATGGCAAATATGGGTTAATTGTGCGAGACTTTGACTTGCACGAATTTATTTAATTCTCATTTTCATATCGAATTCGAGCTTTCGCAATCCCATTGTCACCGCAGCCCTTTGCTTTCCTTTTGGGGTCCCATTCCCTTTGTTTGCTCCCGCCCATTGTTCATGGCGCGTTGGTTGTTTGTTCTCCACGCACTTACATGCTGACAGTGTCGGCCGATGGTGTAAGGCGGTCGGAGTAATTTATTTACTTATCTTAAGAAAGTTTATTTTCATTGTTGAAATCATTAAAAATAAATTTTATCAATTAGGTAATGTAATTTATTATAAACGTAATTGTAGAAATATTGATACCATTTTAAAGGTAATAAAAAAATAAAATATTTTAACCTTGGTATCTTTTTAGTCATTTAATTTATTTAAATATAAATTGAATATAAATTGAAAGTCAAGGAATATTTATTGAATTAGTGTGGAAATCAATTTTAAAATATTATGCCATGAAATTATAAATGTATATTATTTTCTATATAAAAGAATGTGCTTAGGATATGTTAACCAATATTCCGATATAGGATTCAAAACTTGGACTGAAAATAAAAGAATATTTAAATCAACGCTAGCTAATTAGTACAACTTCTAAGATATTAAAAGTGGAAAGTGAATGCAATGAAACCCAATTATTTAAATTGAGATAATAACTGACCAAAGATATGCGGTAATTATACTAAATACGGTTGTTTAATCATTCCCTTATCGCAATACCCCTTTATTTAATGATCCGACCCGGTTCCATATTAACATACGCCCCCAATTATACCGATAAATTGGCGCTATATTGGCAAATTAACCACCGATTCCTGAACTTAAATACCTGTTGGGAGTTCAAATGAAATTGCCAGTATACAGTTGTGAAACGCACTGTACTTACTGTTTGCTCTGCTCCCCCTTCATTTGTTGGGTGAGATATCTCACTGTGGAACAATGCCCTCTGAGCTTTGATTACTTTGTCATTTTCGCTTGGGTTCTGCACCGGAATTCGCGACTCCGGGTTTTCGGAGAACTTAATTCAATAGACTGGAGTCATTCGTTAATGCTGCCCAGCCTGTAATTATCACTATTAGTACGTACTAACTAAGGTTTCGAGCATGTGCGCACTTTAACATTATTTTCAGGCGTCATCGAACTGCCAATGACTGTCATTGGGCACTCGAATCGAAATCGAAATAAAATTTATGAGTTGAAGTAACAGGTTGACCACTGCATGCGCCTGCACTTTGAAATTCCTACGCCGAAAACTGGTTCATTAAAATATTCGAACCGAGTTCAAAATGTGATTTAATTCGCTGCACACTTTGCTGTAAATAAAACGAGTTCAAAAATTTTGTAATTCATTTGTTATCGCAACTTTTGCATAGTTTTATTAAGATCATTCCACGCTGCAATTGCTTTCGAAAATTTGAATTTTATTAAATTTTATTTGAGTTCGGTTTCATATCTCTCCTTGAGATTTTTGTTATTTTTTGCCTTCGTGTTTTTTGGCCTGTGTCAACAGGTGCGTCTGGCACTTCATTAGAAATTTCACTGACGCGCTCCACTCTTTCCCTCCATCTCCCTCCGACTTTCCCCTATACCTTTCCCTTTTCCACATTCTCTGGTCTGCCAGCAAAGAACAAAGTTTTAATTAAATTTCGAGCTTTACTGGAGCGAAATTTACTTACATATATATATTTGATTTTTAGTAGCCAAGAAACAGTCGCATGGCTACCGCTTTGGGGCTCTTGTAATTGGCTTTATGGTTTTCGCTTCCCATTCATCTAGCTCGAATTAAAGGAATAATTTCCCGAAACTTCTGTGTTTTTTGGGGGGCGGTTAGCTGAATGGGTGTCCAGATATTCAATTAAGGGATTATCTGTGTCGCCGAAAGGGAATGAAATTGCAGTTCTTTTCGCTATAATTTTGGGCTTTAAGTGGGTGGCCTGTGCTCCTCTAAGCGGTTTACGTTTTAGCCAGTGATTAGTAGCTTATTTTATATAGTTGATGTTAAGTTTATGTAGAATGGCGGAAATACGTTGTATACCCCATTTCTGATTCAGTTTAAGCGGTTAAGATCAGTTTAATGAACTTTAATAAGATGTGTATAATTCAAAACGAATATCCAGTTTCCAGCCTTAATTAATTCCCATATTTATTCCCTTCTTACAGATAATTAGGAAACATTAACCCTGCTAAGATGGATGATCCCAAAATAATGAACATCATGAACGGCATGAAAACGCTGGAAGATCATTGTCAGCTCATAAATGACGTGAAGGGTAAGTGACCATTCAAAAAAATGTGAAAAAAATAATGCAAACAAAAAAATATCCAACCAAGATCAACGCAAAAACCCCGGCCACAAACCAGGAAAAATAAAAGGCATTTATGTGAAATATTACATTAGCGGGGGATGACTGCCTAAGGGAAAGTTGAGGAGGAGGTTGGTGGGGCTTGGTGGGATTTAAAAACAAAAATTTGTTGAAATTGACAAATTATGTGACAGACTTTTGTCTGCCGCCCACAGAATCCGAAGAGCCAACAACAATTGTTGACAATTCACTCAAAGTGGGGACCCCAAGCCCCCCCCGATGTTGTTGTTTCTGGTGCTGGTGCTGATGCCATGGGTGTGGGTTCGAAGGGGGGGCTTAGCTGTTACTGCTGGTGTTGGAGTTAGCGTTGAACAAATGCCCCAAAGCGCTCGAAAAGCTTTAAACGCCGCACTCCAACTCCCACTCGAGTCACTCCAAGTGAGGCTCAATTTCGCCGCGTCCACGGAACAATGACGGTTGAGTGCTGTCTTACTGCTGGGTTTCGGAAGGGGGTTTTTCAGGGGGTTGGGGGTTGGGGGTTTTCACATTTTCAGTTTAAGGTTTTTGGGGGCGGCGGGCGCGAGGCGATGCAAAGTGCGCTTGAGTTGCATTTAAGCCAATTAGCATAGGTAAACAAAACATTTGAGTGAGCCAACCCAAGTGCTTGTGGTTGAGTGCGGCCTCGGGCCAGGAATTTGCTCCAAGGAGTGGGTGGTTGGGTGGTCGGATGCTTGGGTGGCTCCCCGAGGTGGCATAGCCGTGGTTTGCCATCGGACAGAGGCAGCTCTAGGTGTCAAGTTGTATTTGTATGAATGTGTTTGTTGTGCCTCAGCCTCGAGGCACGGATGAAGGGCCGCCGGCGGAGACACATCCTCCTCAGCAATGTTGCATTTATTATGCAATTATCAAGTGGCAATTGTGCAAGGGTGTCGGCTGGATATCCCATTGTGTGTGCAAGTTTGTGTGCTTGGGCCCCTGTTCTCCGGCTGACAGTGATTTACGCCGACTATTGGCAATTAGGCAGCTCGAGATGAAGGCTACGGCGAAGCGGGCCATCTCAAGATGAAATGCCATTCAATTGAGGAATGTGCAGAGACAGGGCACTGAAAACAAACACAGTTAAGTTAGTAATAGTAAATTTTATTTTAATAACAAATGATTAAAATAAACTATGATAGGTTATTAGCCAAATATTTACAAATGTTTTGTTTTACAATTAGCAGCCAGTTAAAGCTTTGTAGTTTTGTTAATTGGAGGAATATTAATTAGCGCTGTCTTATTACTCATTTTAATAAAGTGTTAAAAGTTAAATATATATTTTAATGTTTCTAATAATTTGGATAACCATTAAAAAATCTCTAAAATAGTAAAGTGAAGGAACCATTATCTTTGTTTGAAATTATTTCGTAAAGATACGGTTTTCTTGTAATCCTTAAATGGTTACAAATTAGCGTAAAAACATAAATTAAATAAGATTTTTTAAAAAATATTTGGCAAGCAATAAAATATTTCTTAAGATCGGATGTTAAAAAAGGATTTTATATATAAACTGACTTCCATTCATCGTAAAACTTAATTTAGTTTAAATGATATAGAAATACCTAGCGTTGGTAAATGGCACAAGAGTGTTAGATATTGTATTTTTTTGAAAATCTTTTCAGAAACATTTTTCTGTCAGTTCAGTTGCTAGTACACGTGTAGCATATGCAACTGTGCGTGTGCCAGTATTTTAGGCGTGTGTGCGTTTTAGACAATAGATGAATGGCTCGACGAGCTGCTAACTTGCAAATATTTACGAGTGGCCCAGCAAGTGGCAGGCAACGGCAACCGATGCCGCAAACAACAATGTGGGCAGAGATGGATGGCCTCCACAGGGGGTGGTGGCATGGGAATGGGAGGATTCCGGGGGGAGGGGTCTAGACCCATTGGCAGGCGGCGTTGAAACGTCAAGTGTTGTTGCCGTTTTGGCACTTTTGCAAATATGCAGCCAGGAGCTAACCTCGTGCCCTCCCAACTATGCTGAGTGTTTGTGGGTCTGTCTGCTGCTGCGATTGTGTGGGTGCCAGCAGTATCTGTGTGTGGCGTGAATTATGCGCAATTCAAGTGGCATTTGATGCGCATTTAAATTCGTGACGGGGCTTCAAGTTGGTGGCAAACAAACCAAACCGAACTGAAGTGAAGTTAGCAGATGCAAACAGATGGTTTTTGGATGGGCGGGGGCATGGGATGGGCGCCCTTCTGAGCCCACCAATGATGCGCATCAAATTGGCTAATTGTTTAATGACTGTTTGCATTGATCTCTTCCCCAGACGAGTCGCCCATGCAAATGTTCTACAAGGACAAGGGCGTCTTCCTTACTGGCGGCACAGGATTCTTTGGCAAAAGTAAGTTCCACTCGACTCCCAGTACGTGACTGGAATTCCAACCCAATATTTACCCCATCTCATCTCGTGTCTCGTGTCCCCAGTTATCATTGAGAAATTGTTGCGCGTCACGGAGGTGGGACAAATCTATTTGCTGATACGCACCAAGAAGGGCAAGGATGCCTTTGCCCGCATTGAGGATCTGTTTAATGATCCGGTAAGTGATAGTGGAGGCCTGGTAATTGTATTTCCTGTTCACAGATGAATTAATTTTTTGGTTTTTCCACAGGTCTTTGCCAAGATGAAGCAGCTGAACCCAAAGTACCGATGCCAGATCACCATTATCAGTGGCGATTGCTCGCTGCCCGGACTGGGAATCACTGCCGATGAACGCGAGACGATCCTCGAGAACGTCAATATCGTCCTGCACAGTGCGGCCACAGTGCGTTTCGATGAGAAGCTCAAAATGGCCATTGCCATCAATGTGCATGGAACCAAGGAAATCATAAAGCTGGCCAAAGAGATTGTCAACCTGAAGGTGGGTTTTTAATTACTAAAATACGGATTCTATCAAGCAATCATATTTTTTGAACAAATGATCAAATAAACTGACATAGATATTATGATTTTTGAGGAATATTTTATAGATCTAAAAATGAGGTATGATTGTTGAAAAATAGATCATTTTTCATTATCTGCGGTCCTAGATAAAAACAAATAAATAAGGATATGGAATATATTTTTCTTATAGTTTTTTATGTGTCCTTCAACTTTTTCCAGGCCCTTGTCCATGTCTCCACAGCATTTGCGCACTGCAACATGCGTCACATCCAGGAGAAGTTCTACAGCGGCACGATGACCGGCGAGAATGCCTTTAAGCTGAGCGAGTGCCTCGATGAGCACACCCTTAACACCCTGACGCCGACCATCATCAAGGGGTATCCGAACACCTATACATTCACCAAAGTCCTGGCCGAAAATGTAGTGCAACAGAGCGCCCAGAACATGCCAGTCACCATCTTCAGACCAGGCATTGGTGAGTTTCATCTTACAGTTCTCTCTGAACTAACCTAATCTTAAAGATAAACTCAATATCATTAAATTAGGTTTTTTATTAAATCGATTTACTGAATTTTGAATATTTGGTATCCACCCTGCAATTAAGTCGTGCATTGTGCAACAAGTTCGTTAGGTTAAAATTAAATAATACTTTTGCTAAGATTTTCACAGTCATCGTTATGTAATATAAATCATTCATTAGGCCACAGGCGTTTTTAGTAAAATATATTAATGATTTTCTAGCTTGCTAAAAACCAGTTATAGAGGGTGCAAAATGAGCTTGCTTTAAATGGAAGAACATGTTATATATGGGCATTTATTTTGCGTTCAAAAATATAAAAGATGGTTAATTATAATATTTACAGTGATCACTACTTACCGCGAACCGGTCACTGGCTGGATCGACAACATGTACGGTCCCTGTGGAGTCATTGTGGGAATTGGATCCGGAGTTCTACGTGTTTTCACGGGTGACATGGACAATAAGGCGCACATTGTGCCGGTTGATATGTGTGTTAATGCACTTTTGGCCAGTGCATGGGATATAGCGCGGAACAAGTAAGTAAACATATGTCAATTTATTTAATATATAGAGAATAAATATATAATTTTATTCCCCTTGTAGATATGAGACTCCGCCGATTTACAATTACGTCCCGGATGCCGAGAACATGGTCAGCTGGAGGCGTTACATGGAGGATGGCTTTGAGTACGGCTGTGACATTCCGATGCGGAAGTCCATTTGGTATCCGCGTTTCACCATTGTGCCGCACATGTGGCAGTACCACATCCTGTGCTTCTTCTACCACACGTTGCCCGCCCTGGTTATGGATGCCATCATGGTGATAATCGGCAAGAAGCCCAGGTGGGTTTTCGTTATTAATTATACTTAAGAGAATCATTAAAATCCTCTTGGTTCTTTCCTAGAATGATGAAGATCTACCGCAAGATCCACAAACTGAGCAATGTCCTCAAGTACTTCAGTTCTAACGAATTCCGCTTCGACAACGATAATGTGAGGAAACTTACTGAGAAACTAGATGATCGGGACAAGCGGCTCTTCTCCTTCGATATGCGCGATCTTGACTGGACCAATCTGTTCCGCGTCAGTCTCTACGGATTGCGACTGTATGTGGTCAAGGATGATCCCAGTAATATTCCTGAGTCCATCAAGCGCTACGAGAGGTATGTACTTATCAACCCCTCAATCAATCTTAATTACTTAAATATTTCTCATTTCAGATTGAAGGTCCTGCACTATACGACACTGGGGGTTTTCTATGCGCTAGCTGCCTGGGCGCTTTATACCCTCGTCAAGCTCTTTTTATAGGACCCGTTTACTTAATCTTTCGTAATCTGTTTAGGGCATATCTTTTACTCCTCATACTTTCGGCGCAAACTCTAACATTTTCGTTTCCGCAATAGTTTTTAGTTATAGTCGTAACATATCCATACGCCCATAGTCATATGTTTGAAACGCTTTATCCGAATCTTGTATAGCTTAGTTCGTACGTCTCTAAATGTAAATTTGCAAATGTTGATGGCGTAATGTGGATGTAGATGATCGAATACAAGTACAATAAAAACTGCTTCACATTTTGTTTGGGAAATATTTACTCGTTTTCTCTTTATAAATATTTTGGTGCGTTGAGCCTGACAGCTAAAATATTAATTAAATTAATTTTATTTATCTTATTCCATTTTAAACAAACAGAAGTTGCATAAAACAAATATCTAAAAACACCTACAATCAAACCAAATTCAACAGTGAAATTGCTCAACAGGTCGTTAACTTGTTAGACAAACAGAATATGTTTTTCGCTTTTAAAGTAGGACAAGAAATTCTTTAACTGAATCTGAAACCAATTTTTTTTTATTACTGCGAGCATTGAATTGAAAAGCTCGATTTAAATGAGTGCTTAAATTGCTCACCAGTGCGTATGCTTAATATATGTTGCCCGACTTTTAAATACATGTATTTTTCGGTTTCCAGGCACAATTCACTTAACCTTCAACTTCATTCCCCATTCGATTTGTACATGCTTATGACTCCTCTGTGTACGATATGTATGGGCTCAAGTTTCGTAGATACTTGGCAAGTCAAGGATGAACTCGTCAAAAATGTTGTAAATTATTCACCAACGATGTGCCTTCTTCCTATTTCGTTGCCTATTTTCTTTAATTTCATCCTATTTTCGTTAATCCACTTCTAAAATAATTATTTGGGTGATTGAGAACATCATTGGACATACATGTTATTCACTTGTTCTATTAAATTTTTTTCTGTTCCTCCATGAATGAAGTCGGAGATTTGTTAGGGGAAATACAGAGGTGAAAGCGAACTGGGAATGATCACAAATTGAAAACAATAAGATTCGTTTGATTTACACACCAGCTTAAAATCGAAATATTTTATTGCATATTTCCAGGCGTGTTTGTGTGGGGAGCAAAAAGAGTCGTAAAAATAATGCCCAGAGGTAGCTTATCAAATTGCGAACAGCAGCAGTCCGATGCAAAATCCTGTAAGGCGCTTTATCGCTTTACGCTCGCACACAAACACATTTTTTTTCCTCCTTTATTTTTCGTTCGATGTGTATATACTTGTATATGTGTATGTGCATAAATAAATCCGTACATGTATCGTATCGCATCGCTTTGCATTGCAGCAGCACTCGCATTCGTATGATTTCAAAATTAAAATCACAGCATAACCCAATCAGCCTCCACAGTTCCCGTGAAGAGGCGCCAAGCTGAAACCAAAGCCAAAGCCGAAGCCAAAGCCTGACGCCTGTTCGTCCCGCCCCTGGATCTCCTGGTCCTCCAGGTCCTCATTTCAGGAGCTGCCTCCCCTGCCCTTTCCCTGATTTCCCAGCTTTCCCCCTTCTGCTCACAGCTCATTCCCAATACAGCCATAAAACTCTCGCATACTCATCAAACATACACGAATAAGTAAGGGACGGGCGAGGGCCAGAGGAGTGGGAATTCTGCTGGCGTGCACTGGGAAAAATTAGATCAACATGTTGATAGTAACCCTACCCCTCTTATAGACCTAAGATAATGTGCCTTAAAATTTTGTTATTCCTATATATATTTTTAAAACTATTCAACCTTTTAGGTTCTCTCTCTGTAGAATTGTAGAGTCTTAATGAATTGTTGTTGCCTTTAAATAAAACTGGAGTGTTGAAAAAATATTTTTAAAACTTTTAAATACAATGTCCAGTCTAAAATATAGAACAAAAAATTATGACGAGCGCATCTTCAACCTACAAAAGTTCTGAAATCAACTTTTGTGACGAAAAATCATTTTACTTTTGACAAAACAAATTCACTATCTAAAATTTACACATTCAGGTACTGCCGTTTCCAGTGAGTCTTACTTATTACCAGTTTGACTGAGAATTGGGAAATGCTTCCTTTATGGAACATCTTTTAAAATTTTAAATAACATTTTTTCTGTATGACTTTTGTGTTCAATTTTAATTATAATGCGGTGTAGCTTATGAACTAAATATTTTGTGACGGTGTGCCATTAAACATGGAGTTGGGTGCCAGGGTTTGGCGGTTGCCTTCGCACATTCTGTGAAAAATGTTTGTCAAACCGCAGCGAGCGTGGCGCGCAATGATTGAAGTCGCTGCCATGCGGATTCCACTGCTGCTGCTGCTGTTGCTGTTGCTGCTTTTACTGCTGCTGTTGCTGCTGCTTCTGCAGATGCTGCTGCTGCAGCTGCTGATGTTGCTACTGCGGCTAGGGCCATTACAGTTGCTGCTGCCAAATCTCCCATGTAGATTTTTCAACTGAAATTGCCACAGCGCTGCGGCGCGCAGTACCAATTAAAGTGAGCGTGTGACTGTGACTTGGAGTATTTCGTAGACGAGACCATAACTTCCCGATATCCTGCTACTGCTACTGCATAAATATATGGCCACAGAAATCTACACACATACATATGTATGTATATTCTATATAGGGACTGAATGGCTGGCCAGAAATTGCAAGCGTCGCAACACGAACGAGCGAGCTGAACATTGAAAGACCAAACAATCTCAATCTCTCAAATTAGATTTTCAGAAAAATGCACCTCTGGGAAATGCACAATGAAAAAGCAACTGGCCTCAAACACACACACACCAGCACGAACAGAGCCTTACACGCACTCACACACACACATGCACACACTTCGGCTCGGCTGATAAAACGAAGTTAAACGAAAGGACGAAAGCTTTCAGAGAGATTTTGCCTGCCCTTCTCTCTCGTTTGATTTCGGGCTAAACTCTCTCTCGGAAGAGAGGAAATACGAAGGCGAGTCCTCTCACGTAGCTGGACCATAATAACGGTACATGAAGTGCATGCTTATTCAAGGGTTGTTCATTCGTGAAATTAATATTGCGGCAACCGTCGCAGCACGCGCGCCTCAATGTTTATGTTGCTCCTGGCGCTGTTGTTGCTGCTGTCGCTTCTGATGTTGCTGCTGTGCCGCGAACGTTGCTGTTGCTGTTCGGCTCTGGATGGTGCTGCTGTGCATCCGATGTTGCTGCCGTGGCAGGGCATATTGTAACGCTTTTTATGGCCGCTCTGCAGTTTGTTACGCTTACGATGCCTGACATTATTGTATTTTACACAGGGAAAATGCTCTTAAGTGGTGATCGCCATCAAAATATTATAATATAATATAAAACTAAGAAACTAAACATTATTTTCGCTCCCTAAAAGTAGGCATCATAATATTTTTGGTCCTAGAAGTTTCAAATTAAGGATCAAATCTAGTAACTCTTATTTACTTAACAAATCTATGGTACATTTTTTTTAAGTAGTTCCTAAAAGTATCTTCCTCAGAAGAACGTCTTTGGAAATTGAATTTTCCCTTGGTGTAGTGTTCCAAATCCACTCGTTCCGCTTTCTCTTCGCCTTTCTCCCATGCTCTAGCTCTCTCTTTTTAATATCCCCTGCCCTTGTGTGTGTGCGTGTTAGCCGGCATGCGTTTATTTGTCTGCCTCATTGCCATTGCCCTCAGACCATTATCAGATTTTGTAATAGCTTTACGTTTATTACTTTCTTACATTTTTTTTTGCCGAACCTTTTTAATTTCGTTTTTGGTATTTTTTGCTGGTATTTTGGCAGACCCTCAGGAACTCTCCCTGTGACCTCCCCACCCATTTTGGCCCATTCTTTGGAATGCAGCTAGTGATTTGCTGTTTTTGCTTGTTGTCGCGTCAATTAAAAATAAAGTTTGGCCCCCCCAGAGTCGGGGTGTTTAGGGTTGGGGGGATTTTTAGTTTTCAGAGAGAAAGCAGCATACGGTTATTTAACCACATCCCTCTCGTTCGCCGCTCATGCTGTTTGCTGCCACTGTGTTTGTTTGCCTTCTGTTTGCAGTTCGCTTGGGCTATAATTATTTAACGTTGCCTTGTCACTGTCTGCTCCTCTTTCCGCTCCCCTTTCACCCCTTTCACCCCTTTCACCCACCCCTTGGTGCACCCCCCTGAATCCTTTTTGCCTCCTTTTGCCACCTCGTCTCCTGTTTCTGTTTCCTTCTTTAGTTTAGCGCTCGCGCGCGCTCTTGTAATAATATTTTAAATTAATTACAACAAACATGCATTTGCTTTTGTGTGAGGGTGTTTGTGTCCCTGTCCCTGTTTATCTGTGTGTGTGTGTGTGGGTGCAACCCCCATCCCCTAGACTGTTTGTGTGTGTGTGTGTGCGTGTGGGGCGTGCTTTTGTGCTGCTGCCTGTTTTGTATGAAAAGTGAATTAAGGCGAATTTAGCGCGCGTCGGCCACGTCCAAAGTGCATTTGTATTAGGGATGGGCGCGTGACCTCGTTCGTGCCCCAAAACGTGTTTGGATCGAAGCGAATTGAATCGCATTGAATCGAATCGCTGGGAATCAAAACGGAGCTAGACGAATCGAATTGCGGCCAGGATCCGGATTCGGGAGTGATTTTGAACGATTGCCATGATGGCCCACAATCGGGCTTAAGTTGTTCGAAAACGTTTTGCGAAATGCCAAATGTGTGAGGGGTTGTAAACCTATCCCTTTTGGGCTAAATATTGGAGAAAGCAATTGGCTTCGCTTCTTTTTTGTGGTCTTCTTGAACTTGGGAATATAAAAAGTATTTGTAGAAAAGGATTTATTTCTCATATAATTTGGGTCAGTAAGTTGGGACTCAAGTGGTTTATTTCAGTCTTGAGAAATTTTATTATTTATATTAAAATGATGAAACATTAAATTGTCTGAAACCCAGATATTAACTTTTATTTTACAAATTGAAAACCTTTTTCTTTAATAATGTTAAATAAATTGTTTTACCCAAACACTGTTTTTATTATTTAATTTGGTAACTTAACATCTGCATGTTTTTAGAGAGCTTAACAGCTTCCAAAGTGGCTATTAATTAAATTTGTTCCAACGTTATTGAATTACCATGTGCATATCACTAAACATTTTTTCCATAGGACATCTGATATGTCAAAATCAAAGCGCAGATAGACACAAAAAAATGATATTGACCATGTCAAAGCCTTGATGAAAGTGTAATGCATGTGTGTTCGATAAAAGTTTATTTTTCATACTCAAATGGAATATGATAGTATAGCAAAATTTAATTAATATCTGTTGTTGTTTTTTAATTGGGTAATTTCTTAAAAAATGGCACTAGACCATCTCTAGGGGCAGAGTGCATTTGTAAGTCCTGCTTCGTCATCGTCGCTAACTTTATCCTTCGCTGGCTGCACTAACACACTTCCACTTACATACATACGTACTTGGACGACGACACTTTCGCTGGGACAGTGTGTTAGTGTGTTTATGGTAGGTCCTTCAATTCAATGAAACGACGCCACGCCCACCAAAGACCAGCGCCCCCTTTCGGATGACTCACACACAGATCCAGGGATCCCATGGATAGAAAGAGATCCCCAGCATTTGGCATTGTCTATTAGTATCTCGTTTGCGCTTCTGTTTTCTGTTCTAGTGCTTCTTTTGAAGTTTTCGCTTGCATTCGCATTTTAATTTGAAGTGCATCATTTCTGTTCTGCCGTCTGAGTCTGCGGCCACAAGCACACAAAACGCACAAACACACACTGGCACACACACAAGCCCAGAAAGAACACACACACTAGCATATAGATTCACCAAGGAAGCCACCACAGACAAACAAACACAGAGACAAACAAAAAAGTGCTTATGCTCATTCATTCATTTCATTTCCCATTACAACCCAGGAGGAGCTCTCCGCATCAGGATCTACCTGGCTCTCCTGCTCGCTATATGGACAGCAGGGGCTAGGATAATAGGACTAAGGAACTCCACAAGTTGTATTTTTAAAAGTTCTGAAATAACCTATAATAACGTCGCTTTGAGAAAGGAGTTTTTTAATCAAAATGTTTATGGCTTCGGAAAATATCCTTTACCTTCTTTATATTCTTTATTAAAGCACAAATATTAAATGTTTTTACTACAACAGAACCAATATTATTTTAATTTTAAAGTTGAAGGTATTAGGTACGAGTACTCTTAAGTCTACACGCAAACCTATAAGATTTAATATTATAAACAATACATAATATTCAAAAAAAATACAACTATAATACAAATATAACTACTTTGATCTTAAGTAACCCAATAACCAAACTTTATATTAGCTAACATATTAAATAATAACAATTTTTTATCCAATTCCAATAAGAATAATCAATAACCAATCCTTATATAAGCCAACTTACAAAATTAGAACCATTTTTATCAAATTCGATCCTTTTTATGCCCTTTTGCCAACATAACTTTTATGATTGGACATATATCAATAATATTCTTTCCACTTATTAAAATATCTTCCTTGTTTTTAGTGCTATTATTTTGGCAATGGCTATATTGTGTGTGTTAGCCAGTGAGCGGATATATGTGTGTGTGTGGGGAACGCTGAACGGTGAGCGCAACAACCAAACAAAAATGGTTAAAAAGCAAGCCAAGCCAAGCCGGGCCAACAACAACCACAGCAACAACAACTTGCCAACCGCCACTTGCCACTACTTTATGCCACTTCAACGCAACTCAATTGCTTTCTTTGCCTTTATGAAACTCTATGCGTGTGTCCCCCACCCCTTCCCCCCCGATTTCTCCCTGTGTACGGTTTTATTAAAATACTCCTCCAACTCTTCGCCTTTGCCATCACTTGTCTGACTCTATGCCTTCTTATTTTTTCTTCAGCATTTTTGTTCTTGCAAATAATGAAAAGTGCCGCACATAAAATTTGCACAAATTATTCCGCAGCTTCCACTGCCACTGTTCCTGCTGCTCTACGGTTTTCCCATCCCTATAGCCCCCAAAAAACCCCACACCCATTTCCGCCTTCTTGTTTTTCGCATTTTGTATTTTGCCAACGCTTTACTTCTTTATTTACGCCAAATGCATTGAAAAAATAAATAAAATTATAAATGAAAGCAGGACGCGTCTTGTTTGGTTTTCCCTACTTTTTCTCTTATTTTGTTATTTTATTACTGTGTATTCCCCTTTGGTTTCGCTTTCGTCCTGGCAAACCAGCCAACAATAAGATCCGAAAAATACAAAAATACAGAAGCTGATGCACAACCCACTGCTAGAAGAAGGGGTTTCGGGGGTATGGGGGTTTCGAGGGGTTTAAACAATAAGAAAAAAAGTAAAATGTCCAAAGAGGAGTTTTGAAACTGTTAGATACCCGGTATTCATAATATAACCCTCAGTTTTCTTTTTTGATTAAATTAATTTCGGCTGCATCCTTTTGTAAATAGGAGCAGGGTTCTTTAATCGGTCGAAAAACTTTATGGGTTTTAATGACATGCGATGTGTAAAAAACTCTATATTTACGTGTTTGCTGAAGTGCGTTCGCCTTTTCGGAACTTCGTTTTTCTTCAATCACATAAACAAATATGTTTTTTATAAAAGCCGAGATAAGGTAAAAACTAAACTTTTTTTTTTGGTAAACTGGTATATAATACTGCAAAAGTTATCTATGTAAATTAAAACGAATTGTTTGTGTGAATGAAAAATAAAGATTGGTTTTCTCCTTTTTGGTAAAAAATATCCGATTGGGGGACACATACCTAATGCAATCAATCAAATTAATAATATTTATGGTTATGGGCAACCTATTTCATTATTTCATCAAAAAACCAAACAGCTAAGTCGATTAAAGCAAAATAGTTTTAGGTAAAGTTCTATATGGTTTGACTTGGAATTCTTGAAGCAAGGTTGTGGCTTAGCTTGATATTCCAGCAAATATACCCCTGTTTTCAGCGCATTTCCGGGTAGCATTTGTGCGTGTGTCGAGGCCCCATCTCAGGGTGTTACAAATAGTGGAATAGTCCAACGTACGTCGTAAATATTTCAACTGCAACAACAGCAATGCGAGCGGCAGCAGCAGCAACAACAGCGAGGCAGCTTCAGCAACCATAACGAGCACAAATAGCAAACAAGGAGCAGGCGACAAGGCGAGAAGGAGCAAGGGAGAAAGGGAGACGGAGTGAGGGAGTGAAACAGCGAATCGATAGATTGCACCTGGTACATGCCACGCTACGCAGAAAGTGTCCCTAGTTGTCCCCAGATCCTTCGGAGTGAGCAGAACCTTTAACAACCTACGACACCAACAAAACCAGCAAACAACAATAATAACAAGCAGCAACAAAAACAATAAAGAAGCAAAAAGGGCGCCCTCTATTGGTGGGAACACTCTAAGAAATAATATATTAAATAAAAATCTGTATATCCTATGAGGGACAGTTCTTAGCAAGTGTCTGTGGCCCCATGAAGTATACATTTTTGTTATTATTCTTTAGGCTTCATTATTTTTAATTACATAATTTATAGTTTCATTAAAAATCTTCTGAAGTCTGATGAATGATTAAGTAAAATAAGTTTAATAATATAATATTTATATTTTTTTTTTATGAGGAAAAGTTTTTAGCACAGATCTGTAACCCTATGAAATATTTTTTTGTTGCTATATTTTAGGCTAAATTATTTTTAACTACATAATTTCAATAAAAAATTACAACATTTTTAAAGTGAAATGAGTTAGATTGTATTTTTTTTACAACTAAAATGTTTTTATTGAATTTTTGTTGCCTATTTTTGTGAAGACATTTTGGTTTTCTGGGAGGCACTAAAGGTTATGAGAAATGGAGAATATACCATTGTTATAGACGATTTTTCTCCGTGTAACTGCAACTTTTGCCATCGCCTTCAACTTCTTCTCCTCTGTCGCCTTTTGGTCTCTGCTCAGCTTTGAGCTCAGCAGTTTTTGGGTTCCAATTCCCTACCCCTATTCCCTGCACCCCCTCCCCTTCTGTCCCCCTAAGCCCCCCGTTCCCCCTCCTCCCTCAGCCCCCCAATCCATGCGAAAATTTGAAGCGATTTATTTACTTTTTGCCATTGCCATTTGCCGTTTCCTCGTGTCGTTGTATTTGCCGCTTTGCTCGCACTCTTGTCCGACCGCCCCCCTTTGCTCACCCCTTTCCTACGGCCCTGCTTCTTTCGGTTCAGCTTCTTCTTCTTCTGCTTTCTAGATGCGGTGCAGCTACAAATTGAGGCATATTGGAATGGAAGGGCACTAAAGTATTTGCCTTATTGATTTGACAGCATCGGATTCAATGTAGCGATAAGGTCATAATGGAAACGGATCTTTGAACCAGGGATTTGGCCAGTGCTCAGGGATTGGGAGATCGGGCCATAAACGTATTTTCGAATTATAAGTTTATCGGTTTTATTTTCAGAGCGACTTCACTTCGTTAGAAACGCCAATTAAAATTTGTTAAATTTTTGAATAATTTACAAAGCGCGTTATTTAACTTTACTTATGCAAGGACACCAATTAAACATTTTGACTGTATTTGGACAAATAGACATGTATTTTTTTAGGTACCTCTTATTCTGGTCTGACTTGCCATATTCGATTCTACTGTAACATAAAGCCGAACTATTTTATATAGTAGGTATTCTAAAATTTAAAACCTTTTTAAATCAAAATACAAAAACATTTAGAGCTAGGTTTATATGTTATATCCATAAGATACATTTTAAACATAAAACTGATTAGTAAGATTATTTATTATGATTATTTATTATTAATATTCTCATTAAAAATATATACAGAACACAATCCTTAAACTTCCTTTACAGGATATCCCCTGGGTCGTCCCCCAATAACTTAAATAATAGTTGCGCTGGTTGTTTTCTACTTTATTGCACCAATGGTAATGGTCTTGTTTTTCATTTTTAACATTTTTTCCACCCTGTTTTTTGTTTGTTTGGATTACATCGTTGCCATCGCCGCTGCCGTTGCCGTCACACCGTCAATTCGTTCGCTTTTCCTTTTTTGGTTTTTCATTTTCATTTTCCATTTTATTTGGGCGCATTTGCAGCGTTATGACAAACAAGTGTCCATTTATTTGCCAAATTTAATGTTTCACCATTTTGCCAGGCCCTCGCCATCCCTCTCGCTCCTTCGGTTCTGTCTAGCCCCTCTCGTTGGTGACAAATTATCCTGCTTCGATTTCTCGGAGACTCCATCCATCCCAGCGTAGTGTCCGCCCCTGAACTCCCGGTTTCACTACCATCCAACCGAACAGAACCGAACCGAACCGGACAACTGTGACTTGAATTTAATAAAAACGGGCTAATGGGACACATTTTCTGTAACTGCCACGCCCCCGGGCCCGCCTCCCTACACTTGAATAAAAGAGATTGATATTATACGATGATGAATTTGATGATTTTTCATCTTAGCTTAGATCTGATACGAGGCTATACATTTTAGAAGTGCGGATGTTTAAGTTTGAGAAAAATATTAAAAAAATTCTAAAAGTACACAAAGTTATTGAACATTTATGTGTCTTAGGACCTTAAGATTTTCTTTCTATACCATCTTCATTTTTCCGTGTATCCAAAAACGCCAACTGTCGCCTATTTGAAATCTCAGCTCAGTTTAACTTGGGGGCCCAGCTGAGCTCAGCGCTAAATATTTTTCAAATATTTAACAGCTTCTCGCGCCGAGCTTGCCGTTGGCTAATGCATAATTTATATGTACGAAAAAAAATTTGTCATTAGGGAAAGCGGCGCTTTTCCGTTTTTCCCCTACTAATTGGCCAGGTGGTGGCGCTGGTTTGGGTAGGGATATTTTCGTTAATTAGCTGTGATGTCATGTTTGAGTTTGAATCTCCGCCGCCTCGCGATCCCATCTCTTTATCTGTACTTTGTTTAGGACAAAGGTATGCCATAGCCATACAGTTTGTACACATTTCACTTGTTTGTAAAACATTCTAGCCGACAAGCCCCCCGCCCTTTTAAACTTTGCCACCGCCCCTGGCCAACGGACATGTCAGGCTAGGAGGCTAAAATTAATGAATAGATTATGATTAATGAGCGGCGACATCATTAAAATATATTTATATATTCAAATTGCGGTTTTGCTGACCGACCCTCGACTCGTCGTCTCGACAGGACATGAATGGAGGGATGACCCAGGGGGTGGGGAGGGGGCTGGGGAAAAAGACCAGAATCGAATGAATGCGAATGTCCTCCAACAACATACAGACGCACAAAGCCGTACAAAATGTTAAATCATTAGTTTAAATTGCCGCAAAAAGTTTGCAACGGACGGAGAACATTTTCGCTTGGCTATTTTACAAAATATGAAAACGTGAATGAGGCGAAAAAAATCAAAGAGAGGGGGAAAAAAAAATATAGAAAAGCGCCGGAAAAATAAAAAACGAAAGCAAAGCAAGTGGAATCAGCGGCAAAAGACCAAGAAGATAAAAGCGCACGCATCCTTGAACTTTTATTTATTTATATCTGGATCTCTGGCTCGTCCTATTCCTAGTCCTGTTTCCTGCCTTCGCTCCTTATTGCTTTGTTTGTTTGTTTGTTCGTTTGTTTGCTTGTTTGCCACAATTCCGACCGCAAAAGCTGTTGGCCCGACGACTGACGAGTGGCGCGGGGGAAAGTGGCAAGTGGAAAGTTGAGCTGGGTCCGCTGGCATTTTTGCATATTGCCCATACGCAGCGTTGCCGCTGGTCAAAAGTTTGCACAACGCCGTTTGCTTTATTAAAAACTACCGAAAAATGAAAATAAAAGCGAGAAGGAACAAACTTTCGCCCCGGAATTATTTCAATTCTAATTTATTTTGTGTTTGCAGTGGAAGGGTAAGGCTCGTATTTTTCGTATTTTTCCGTATATTTGTTTGCTCTGATCGTTGTCGCAGTTGGATAGCTGAATGATAATGACGATGGCCCAGTGCAAGGACCAAAATCAGGACATTGGGGATGGTGGGATGAGGACCAGACCTTCCGAGAGCGTTCTCCAAATGGAAAATGAGTTTTATGCGAGTGTAGTTAGACAATGACATGCACATAATTCAAGTTGCAACAGCAAAGGCTACAAATGCACTCAGCCGGAGCGTTCTCCCCTCCCCCTCCCACTCTACAGCCCTATATATACCCTTCTCTATCGCATTCTACTGCTCCAGCTTCTCCAGTGAATGACAGAAATTAACTATCAGTTGGAGCTGCAACTGAAGTGGAGTGTTGGGAGTTGAGAGTTAAGAGCTGACTGTCACTCAACCGGAGACCAACACGCCAACACACAGTCCCACACACACACACACGTGGCTCTACAAGCTGCAAAGCTATCTTTGATTATGTGTCGCTTTTGGGGGACTTATCCATAAAGTGCCGGCAAGTGGCAAAAGTTATTTACACACGTTTGACCGCTCCCCAATAACTGTCCAATCGGAGGCCAATTAAGCTGGCTTTGGACAGCGCCCAAAAGTGGGCCACAAAATGTTCTTGTGTACCAGAAATTTTGAAAAGATAATCGCGTGTTAAATAAGTAATGGAAATTTTGATTGATAAGCTTAAAAACTTGTAAGAATTTTTCACTTAAAAAAATATACGCAACAGTCACATATCTCTAAACGACTTGTATACCCCTTAATCGAAGATTATCAAAAATTGTTCAAATGGGACCATTCATTGAAAAGTTATAAGCAAATATAATGTGCAATCTCGGAAACAGCCGATTTGCTGCATGCATATCTCCATCTCCCTCGCAATCCTTTTAACTGAGTAACGGGTGCCGTCGACTATAGCGCTCTATCTTGTTTATTAAATCTTAATACATAGTAAACGACAATAAATTTTTTTTTTTAATTTTCATTTTAAAATTTTAAACGTAAAGACTTTTGCACTTTAAGTAACATCAACAGCCACAAATCTCTAAACTGTTTAATTTTCATATTAATTTATTTTATTGTTCACTAACGGTCAAGGAGAAATAATAACTTTCTACACTTTCAAAATTACGAGCAACCACATATCTAGCATCATATTTCCTAACTTTACTATTCATTACCCTAAAGAGAAAAATAAACACCAATGTATTTATCTAATTGCTCCAAAAATGATTTTTAATTTCTTCAAAGTAACTTTTTCCGAGGGAAAACAATCAGTAGCTGTAATTTAAAGACGCTTTTCATAAATAATTGATTGGGTCCAGGGGACGAGTTGAGCTCCAAGTGCCGCAAACAATGCAGCTGATATAACCACATTCAGCCCCTCTTACCCCCAGCCCCCCTCCTTCCCCGCCACTGGTTGCCACAAATTTCCGCCGTCATAACATTTACAGTTGTTGCATTTTATAATCAAACTTGTTACTCGAGCTACTTTTGATTTAACGTCTGCCGGATGCCCAGCAACATGGCTCCCCAACCCACCGCTCGTCAAAGTTTAACCCGACAGACTGAAGCCACAGCGAAATGAATAAGCTGTGCCCCCCCTCCCCCTTTTTGGGTCCCTCCCCCTGCCCTGGAAAAGCCCCCCTTTTAGACGTTAAACCGACTTCAGAATTAATCAAATCCCAGTCAGATGTTTCGCGCTGCCAAAAAACTTAAGCACAACAACACCGACAGCAAATTGTTGTTGTTATTTTTGGCATTCGCTCAGCTTGAGCTCAAGTTTCACTGCTAAGCCCAAGACCCCCTTTTTTGTTCGCCACCCATGCAGCAGCACTTTGGCCAAAAGAGTTCGTTTTCGACGCCCCATTCCCTTTCATTCCATTGGCATAACGCACATTTACGAAATTATATTTGTAAACTTCACTTACCGGCAGCGAGTGGCCCTTCACAGATTCTTGACTAAGTCAGACGCCCCCACCCATAACCCCCCATCAAAACCCCGAGACCCCCGCCCCTGGACGTCTTTAATGTACAATGAAATTGGCGAAACTTGGCGAGCACATCACAAATATTAGCGCATAAAGATGATGATTTCATGACGATAATGAGGATGTGTGCGGGGTTTACTTGGGGTTGGATTAGTGGTGGAGGGTGGGTGGATGGGGATGGGACCTTCAAGGGTGCCAAAGATTGTGAGGCTTTCGGCTTGACTGCTTCATTGGCGGGCATGTTAATGACGTTGTACCGATGATTTGATAGCCGCAGTCGAAGGAGCCAATAAGCCGGGCCTCGATTCGTTCCTGGCCGGCCCACTAATGAACACTCAATTACAATGATGTACTGCCCAACCAGCCGCGCCCCCTTTTCCAGCCAGCCAGCCAGCCTGCCAGACCGATAGATTCATTAACATTTGACCATGAAATGGTGGGGGTTTGACCTCCTCCTTCTCCAGCTGGCCTCGTTTAATGAATCTCCATCGCGATTTCGATGATGCGGCTGCTTTTGATGCGCTCTATATAGCCATTTCCCCCTCCTAACCCATCGAAACTTTCACCCACGTTGACAGCGTGTGCCAAAACATTTTTCATCATCGCTCCAGACTCGAGCGTAATTAGACTTAATTCGCTGACATTCGACAGAAACAGCCAGCAGTCAACAGTTTCAATGTTTCAGTGTTTCGATTTTGTTCCTTGTTTTTGGGGGAGGATTTCAATTAAGGCCGAGCTTAATAGGAATTGTATTCGTTATTAGCTTATGGCTCGTTATGAACCCAATGATTTTATGGCCATGCGATTCAATCTCGGCGAGTATTAGAGTGCCCGCACATTATGTTGTATTAATAAAGTGATTATCTCTTATGGCGCTCGAGTGTGGAAAAATCATTTAAATACGTTTTCCCGCTCTAGCTGGAAAAGTTTGTTGGGTCAAACTATGTTAAGAGTTAAGAGTTAAGAGTGGGTAGGCAATTAATTAACCCGATGTTAACAGGGGCTTGAAAATTTACATGTGTTTGATAGATTAGGCAAGGATAATTGGGCATTAGGCCCGAAGTAGCAAGGCGTGAATTTGATTATTCTCATGGAGATGTGACCTAATTGGATTGGATAAGCATCAGAGAACTTAAACGGGGTTAATCGCCATTTAATTAATATACTTAACCTTTGGTTTGTGTGCGTAGCAATTGGTTAGTCAACAAAGCAAGAGATTAGTGTTTGTTTGAGGCAAACATTGGGAATTGATATTCTAGGTCTTTGTAGATTAACTAAAAATATTTAAGAATATTAGCGAAGAGACAAATATTACCACAATAATAAAATATTTTAACTCTTTTTCTTTCTTTTTAACTTATATTCAAGCCCCATTCCCCATACTTGGAATAATTATAAACTTTTTTCTGGAACAACTAAATATCAACCTATTTTATCCTCATTCTTTTTTTCTGGTTATTGAAACCCTTAATCCAACTTTTCCAGTAAAAGCCAAAGCTCTTAATATAAAAACTCGGCAACCCTAACTGCCAGAAATTCATCTTGCCAATTTCCAGCTACGCCATCAAGTTTTCATTACCTCGTCACAGGTTATAACCCTCATATGCGTAATGGCGGCACCATTTCACTCTGAACCGATTTTCCCCCTTTATGATTTTCCTTCGTTGAATGACTGCAAACAAATTGTTTTTGTAATTTGACGTTTAATTCGCGTAATTAGTGTTCCGACATTTTTCTGCCCGTTTCCCATTTTTTGTGAGCTGTTTTGTTTTGTGTGTTTCGTCGACTGTTTTCAACTTTTTGTTGTTGTTGTTGTTGCTGTGGCTTTTGCTTTTGTATTGTTGTTGGCCTTAATTAAATTCATTGCCATATTTATGAAACTTTTTTCATTAAATTTTGCGTTTTCTTCAGAGCAATTCGTCGGCAGAGCCGTGGAAAAATATTTCGACCCCGCAGGCCACCCTTTGGCAGAGCCATTAACCCTCGACCCCAAGGCGGCTGTCCATTGAGAACGGCTCTAAATATTTTTGCGGGTTTTTACGCATTTCGCTGACCTTTTCGCGAGAGGAAGGCAGTGGCGATGGACATTTCCTTTTTCGGGCAGGGAAAATGTTATAAAAATAAAAAATAAAATTTCTGACACCTAAATTGCTGTGACATATTTGATTTATGAGGCCACCTATTTGGCCCCAGAAGTGCGCGGCGACCGAACAACATAAAAGCATGGACGTTGGAGGATGGACGATGGATAACCGAACCGAACCGAAAAGGGAGCTGTGAAAAAATCCTGTTGTAGAAAGGACCAAAACCCAGAAAAGGGCAGGAAGTTGGGTGAGGTTATGGTGGAAAGCAGGAAGAGAGCACATAAAAAACACGAAAGGAAGTGGCACTAAAACAATTACAAAATAAAAACGATTACACGCCACTTCCGGCGACATAAAAATGGTGCAGGCGAAACGAAACGAAGACGAAGATGCTCGGCCAAAAAGGGTTTTTTTCGGCTAACACATATACCCACACACTCAATGGCACACGCACACATCCATTTCATAAAAGAGGCCACTAAAAGACGTCGGCAATACAGGACCATAATCTTGGGTTAAAGACCATTAAGAATTTTTATTTTCAATTAAACCCGATTTGCCTTAATGCCCCACAAGGCCGAGAACGATGTCGCCAGCACAACAACAACTGGAGAACACGGCGTGGGCGGGACTTCCCCCCATTCCCCCTTTGACTCACCCCCCTTTCAACTGAAATTTATATGCGCCGCATAGTCTAAAAGGGTCGGCTGACTTTACGCGCTGCCCGAAGTGAGACCCCGTAAATCCCCCATCTCAAGCCCCCTTCTCAACCTCCCAATCCCCAATCCCCGCCAGCAATTCTCCCCCAAGGAGCCGAACAGTGGCCAGCAGTAGGCAGCATTGGCAACAAGGCAGGACATAACAGCAGCAACAGCAACAAACCAAGGTTGGGGGCACAATAGGGCGACTAAATTCAAATGCGATTTTGATGCCATTGCTGCTTTTCAATACGCCGCCTTTGGGATGGATGCCACTGATGGAAGGGATTGGGATTGGGAGGGGTATGGAAGCACTTGGATTCGAACTGGATTGGACTGAGTCAAAGGATGAGAAGCAGCAAAGCTCCATAAATGCGTCAAAGGAGTGCGAGAGGCGAAGGAGAGATGACAAAGAAGCTGGATTTCAGCCAGATTGCTCGTAAATTACATAGGTGCCATGGTAAATATATTTAAATTTGTGATTTTATGTACTTAGAAATGTACGATATATATTTTGAAGTAATGAACCGTTCACTTACATTTTTATTAGTTAAACTGGGTTCGAAAACGAATCAACCTTTCTTCTTTAGCTTGAAAATTATAAAATAAATTAAAAACCACTGTTTATCCTGCGATAATTTAAAATATTTGTAGATTAAAGGTTATTTTACAAATATGCTTACAGATTCGAATCTAAGATTTTTATCTTATTTATTATAGTTTTACGCTGTTCGATTGCTTTACAAAACTAAGAATAACATAGAAACATAGCCAGGCCATTGATTGAAAAAATAATAGTGAGAGTTAAAAATACTTTATTTACTCTATTTTATATTAATATAGTAAACAAAATCATGAGAGATCCTTTATTTTTGCATATTAAATCAGTAAATAATGTCTTTATAATTTCCCTTAAAAAATGGGCAATGAAGTGAATTAGCAACAAAGGACTTGGCAAACTGCAGGAGTTGATACTGTCATATTTTGTGAACTGCATTTGCAGCATCTGCAGATGGCGGACTGGTGGACTGCGATTATCCCTCGTCTGGCTTTCCGGTAATCGATTGCCGCCAACACTGGTGGGGCAGCCTATGGTGGCCTATAGGTGGGCTGCAAAGAAATCTCTGGCTGAGCCGAAAACCAAAGGACCAAATGGTTTTCGGAGAGGGGGGGCAAGAAGCAGAGATCTGGGAGCAGAGAAACACAAACTGAAAAACTGCAAAAGAAAAACACAAACAACTCGCAGCGCAACAAAAGTTTGCCGATATAAAAAGTGTGGACTGCTCGAGTGGCCGCCACCCGCCCATAGATGGTGGAATAAAATAGAATATACTTCTAGCTTAGCCGCTGGAGGATGACGAGGGGGCGTGGCAGGAGGGGGCGGCAGAAGGAGCAGGACGAGCGGTTGTCCTGCCCTGGGCTCCGTTTCTCTGCTCAACTCAACTCGGTTCTGGTTTGGTGGTGGGGCAAAGTATATTTAAGTGCTTAAAGTAAAATGATGTCGTACGAACTCGAAACTAAAAACAAGTTAGTATGGTAACTTTTGGCCTAAGGCTAGACACACACAAATATATATCTGTGTACATATATATATATCTGTGTGTGTGCCGGAGTGTGTCTGCAATCCGCACAAAAAATCGTTGTAGCGTATCTATGCGCTCGCATCTTTGAGATAGTTTAGCGTGAAAATAAAGTAAAGTACGGTAAAATTGTTGGCAGTTGATTATTGAATCGCTTTAGGTCAAAGCTCAACGGCAGGCCCAGACCATACCAGGCCAAAACCAATCCCGGGCAGACAACAAGGGCTCGAGTATTGGACGGACTGGGAATCGAGGGGCTTGGAGCGGATTGGAGGTGGGCAAACAAGTCAGCAACAGCAGAAACGGCAGCAACATGGCAGGCAGAGCAGAGATTAAAGCGTTTATTGATGCGCAGATTGCGCGCATTTTAGCCAGGAGGAACAGGATGGGTGGAGCAGGAGCAGGAGCAGCGGGGGGAGTCCTGCCAGGATGCCCGACTGGAGCTCCTTTATCCCTGTGTGTATGTGGGTGGCTGTCTGCTGTGTGTGTTGTCTGCTGCTGAAATTGTCGGTGGCTCTGGCTGTCGCTTGTTGTTGCCGCTGCTTACGCTCAAATTGAAATAATTAAATTGATAAAATGTGGCAAAGATTAAGCGCCGCACTTTATTTGGCTTAAAGGCAGCCGAAAAAAGGAAGCACCCACTAAGCCAACTGTGGAGTGTTGATTAAATAAATAAACCGATAGCGCCGCAGGCATTGCGTGCCGCCCCCTGAATTCTCCACTTCTGATAGCTCTGTAGAGCCACCTGCTTGTGTGGGTGTGTAACAGGTAATATTATTTGTCTTTGGCATTATTTTCAAATCGCTTTTGTTTGCCACCTTCTGGCCTCTTGGCCTCCAGCAAATGGCAAATGGCAAACATTTGGCCGGCACAAAGTTTGAATTGTGCGGAGTAAATATTATTTGGAATTCAGCATGCAATATGGAAAGCAATTTCAATTATTTGCCCGGCCAATTCGGTTAATCCTTTCGGCTGAAGGACCCTTCGGCGACTTCCGATTTCCGAGAACCCTCGACGCTCGGCCGCTTTTGAGCACATTTTAATCCATTTAATAAGTCTGGGTCAAGCAGGCTTGATTTAAATGCCGATGTTGCTGCGGGGTGCTTAATGTTGCCGCCGGGCATGTTGCTCCTGTTGTGGCTGCTCATTTTGTTGATTTGATTTGAATTAGTAAGTGGCGAACCCTTTCATACGTGTGTGTGCTCGCAATGGTTGGGGTGTTAAATTTCATTTACCATTCGCATGCATTATGTGGCTTGATTAAGTTTTGTGGCCAACACACACACACGAATACCTTGCATACCGAATAGTAATCGTTAATGAGGGAATAATTCTACTTAGCAAACAGACAAATTAGTAAAGCCATGTCCCTCATATCGATATCAATTTGCCCGTCACTCCCCCATAAGCAAAGCCACGTTGCGCATACGCCCCGTAATCAACGGATATAAAACCAGTCTGGGTTTGAGGTTACTTGTTAGGGTCCATCCGGTACACACAGTAAACTCTAAACTGTAATCCCTAATGATCAAAATCCATCACAATAATCAAGTTGCACAAAACAAAACAAAGTGAAACAGAATTGAAAAGGAAACGTTGCCTACATTTCAGCGCTAGCCATTGAAATAGTTAATCAATTCAATGGCAGGGGTGATAAGGAGAAAAGTCGGTGGGTGTGGGCCTTAAATTTGTTACGCCGGCTTATCGAAATGCCAAAATCGTCATGTGTAAGGGGGGAGGGGGGGGCACATAAGCCATTTGATGACTTTTCACCAGGAGAGCGAATTAGGACGCGGGCGGGGTGGCAAAACGAGGATACACCCGGATCGACTGGGAAATCGACTGGGCCCGTCCTAATGGCCTTAGCCATTTCCGGCACCCTAAAACGTTGCCCGCAAATTAGTTTTGGCCCACGCCGCCGTGGCCGTGCGAACAATTGAAAAGCCCCAAAATCGAAAATCTTTTCACCAGAGACGGGCAAAGCCCGGAATTCGAAGCTTGGAGCTTGGAACACATCGCACATCCTTCAGCGGCGCCGACTTTTCGGACCTGGTCCCGGCCAGCATCCTGCATCCTGCTCACACTTTAGAATTCATTAAACGGGCGCCTCATTAATGGAAATGGCCGATAACATTTGTGCCACGCTTCGATAAGCGGCGCAACCCAAAAATCCTACGGCCAATGCTATTGTTCGAGGATCTCGGCCCAATATCTAGAAAGCGGCTCTCTCGCAGCTCCGTCTCCATAATTCAAACAACACAAGAACAAAAAACACGGCAACACGAGACCAGGCGGCCGACAATAACTTCAAAGACCGCAAGTAAATTAATGTTAATTTTATGCTAAAGCCGCCAGCGTCGACGGACCAGGCTGAGGAAAAACCCGGGGAAAAGCCGGGTAAAAAGGCTGGCAAAAATGAGGCCAGCACCGCTGCGGCCGCGCCAATCAACATCATCATCATCATTGCCATCGACGGGAAAAAGTCGTCGTGGGCGGGAAAATTGGGAAGACGGAAGCGGATTCTCGATTGGCATTTTGACACGGACGGCGAGCTGAGCCCTCGACGGCGGATTAAGAGCATCAGCATCTTGAAGCGGTAGCCGGCCAAAAAATTTAAAATTTATGCCGACTGCGGCACATAATTTAAAAATATCAATCAACTCGATAACGCAGATTTTCGGGGGTTGGTTGCCAGAAGTGGAGGCAGAAAAGGCAGTTGACAGTCGTCGGCAAGCGACAAACAAACAAACAAGCTCTGCAAAGAGCACAAAAGTCGTGAAAACTTGGTAAACAACGAGGAAAATGGGCCAAAAAACGTGGCAGGAGCCTTTTAGCCATGGCTCGGAATCGAATCTCCTGCTGCAGGAACTCCGGCTGTACCGTGGATATGCCAGCTGCAAAAGTTGAGACATCCAGTGCCGGTTCAATTGCCACTATCCTTTGGCGTGGCAAAGTCTCGGCTTTTTTGCCTGGTGGAAGGGGCATGGGAATGGGATTGCTATTGGGGTATTGCCCCCCTGTTAATCCGGGAAGAGACGCCTCGCCTGAAAGCCTGCCCGCCGCAGTTTAACCCTTCTCGACCCAGTCACTCGATAATTTGGATACTTCGGCAAACTTCGATTGACCTTTTCACTTCATTCTCACAGGTTCAGATAAAGTTTGATTCTAGTTTTGAGACTGTGAGGCAGAAATATAATAAAGTTAAGGGCTTAATAAAAATGAGAGTGTTTCGTTTTCTGAAATATGAAATAATAATTAATAGATGGAGTTTTATTGCTCTGTTGTAGATAGTTAAAGAAGAAGTAGCAACAGTGAAATTCAGATTTAATAAATATAACAATACAAGTGTTAAGGGTTCTTAAATAAATGGAAAGTAAATATTACATCTAAAACGAGTTTTCTAAAATATAAAATTGTATTCGTTTTTTGTAGTAAAAGATTTCTAAGGAATATCATTTTGCTTACTCAAATTAAATATATTTATAGTTCAGAAGTAATACAAAATTCTTTTGGTTGGGTTTCTAAATGATATAAATTATAATAATTTGATTACTTTAAAGAAACGTTATAAGTTGCTTACCGAGTTAATTTATCCAAAAAATTTGAAATCCTCAGTAGAAGTAAATATTACCTAGGGAAAATCTGAAATCATCCCCAAAAGATCCTTGCTTATCCATTAAAAGGGCTTTTCAAAAACAATCAGCAAAGGGAAATCGCAGAGCGGATTCCCGTGAGCCAAGCCGAGAGTTAAGTGTATTAGAGTTGTCTCTTTCGCCTATCCCTCTCTCTCTCTCTTTCTCTGTTTTTTATTGCTCTACTTTTCCCCGTGTGTCGTAGCACTTATATAGCCATAATGCCAGAAATACTTATTCCCTGATATGCAACAAACAGGCAACAAACGACCGGCAACAATGGCAGAAAGCTAAGCCAAGGCCAGGAAAAAAGTGGTAAACAAGTGGAAAACGCTGCCAGGTGCAGTTGCAATTGCAGTTGCAGTTGCCGTAACAGTTGGAGCTACAACTACAGTCAAAGGGCTCAAAGGACGAGAAGAAAAAACTAGGAAAATGGTTGGGGGAAAAGAGCGGAGAAAGAGCCTAAACACAGAAGTAGTCTTGAAACATTTCCCCGGCCTGTGGAAAAGCTGAGAGGGGAATTGCGGGGGAATCCCCTTTGCGGTGTCATTTGCAATTATGTGGACAGGCCATGCATGACAGTTTGATGAGCTCGATCCCTCCCAGCCGCATTTGCAGTCTTTAACTGCATCCATTGTTCATTAACTGGGAGATAAAAGCCTTTCTATGTTGCATCCCTCAAGCCTCAAGCCATCCGCCGCCGGACTGGCCAATGGAAAATGGAAAAACTCCATTGGAAATCGACTTGCTACTAGTGCAACAGGATTCATTAGCCGATTACTGGCTACCGGACTCAAATATTTATTAAAGCCAGCCCCCGAGTGTGACTGCAAAATTAACTCAATTTCCTTCTTCCTTTGTTCTACTGAAACTGAGAGATGATTTTCACTTTTCTATTGAAAGCAAAGCCCCAGAATTTTTTCATTTGGCCAAGACAAACACGAAAAACTGAGGGAAACAGCTAGAAATATGAGAAATATGAAAATTGAGAATGCAAACACAATTTGAATGCTCGAAGCGAGAAGCGAATTGAGCTGAAAATTGATGAATTTTCATCTACAATGCTAGGATTTTGAAAACAGTAGAATGCGCTTTTCCTCTGGAGAGTGGTAAATTTAATTAGTCCAAGGATGGGCATAAACAAAAATTCAATTCCCCGGATATAGACGAGAAATCGGTGCTCGACAGCAAATTAATTATACGCCACTTGTATTTAATTAGTTTATTGAATGGCCAGCACTTTGCAATCAATTGGAATATTTTCATGTGGCCTGCAGATGCAGCTGCGATAAATGTGGCAGTCAACACTTCAGCAACGACTTAGGTCGGCACTCGCTTCCTTGGTCCTTTTGGCCAGCTCCTGATTTTGATTCCGATTCCGATTCTGGCTATGCTTCTGCTTCTGCTTCTGGTTCTTCTTCTGGTCCTGGCCATTCAAACGTGCAATCTGAAATCGAAAAATCAAAACCCAAAACAAATTCAATGTCCCGAACGTGTGTCTGTCCATTGGTCTGTGTGTGGGTCTCTGCTGTCTGGGATGGGCTGGCATATCCTTGGGATGGGGCCACTCAGCAGGATAACGAATGGAGCCCGGCACAATGGGTAGAAAAGTGCAGTTTGCGGTTGAAAACCGGATATTTTCTTTTCGCCCTCGCCGTCGCAGGTAAACGCAGCAGCAGCAGCCTGACACAAACAGCAGGACCTGGACTGCAGATGCAGACGAAGATGTGGCTCTCAGGATCAAACGGAAGCCGTTTGAGGTGAGGAAATGGTTCCTCTTTACCCACGCCTAAACAGCATAAACAGCACTATCTGATAGATACACCAGATCCACCAGCTACAAACACAAACATTATTAATTAACATTCAGCTTGAACAGGCTGTCCCTTACAGAACCCGCCTACATTTGTGTCCTGGAAAAGTTAATTGAATATCAAGCTAAAAGCGGCGGAGGAAGAGCAGGAAAATCAGTGATACCAACTGAATGTGAAGAGATTATTAAACATCCAATTCGCTTTTCCCTCTTGCAGTAACGAAGAGCTAACGACATAAACATCAACCGGCAGCCAATTAATGACAGCGAGCTACACAGCGTTTATCGTTTCACTTACAAGCCAATACAGCGGAAAACCCTGCATTTCCCACACCCTCTTTTCCCCACCCCCTCCCATTTTAGCCACCTGTGAGTGTGGCCCAAAGGGCAGACAATGAAAATCAACTAAGCAATTGGCAACTAAACGAGACACCAGCAGGCAGCTCTTCAAGCCGTTGCAAACACCAAAATGCCCAAGAAAGCGCAGTTGGCTCCTGTTTCCAATTAGCTGGCCATGACTGTAGCACAAATGTGCAGGGGCGGTGTAAAGGGGGGCATGGGTAAGGGGGATTGGAAAGGCACACATGCACTGGCTGCAAAATGAAAATGAGAAACTGAGGAAAACAGAGGAATGAAAACTGAATTATTGCCCAGGGCGAAACGAAGGGGGAAAATAAGGGGCTACAGCGCTTGGCTCTAACATAAATGTAATGCTTTTATTAGTTATCGATACCAACACATACATACCCATGGGTGCAGACCTTAAGCACTGAAAGAAATATTTTTTACTTTTAAACGTTATTTTTGTAATTTTTTATTTTCTTTTAGGGTTTAAATTGGTAATACCAATTTGGTATGATATGGAAAGTTTTAGAAAATGTTGGTTTATAAAATTAAAACTTATTTTTTAACCTACTTTAGTTTTTCATACTCCAAGAGTTAACTACATTTAGAAGTTTCTGAAGTTTCCGGTTAGACTATCACCTAAAATGGATTTATGATAACTGCTTTTAATGTCTCATAAAAAGATGCTTTGTGAACAGTTTAAAAATGATTAATAAGTTATAAAAACAAAAAATAAATTAGATTAAATAAATTTAAGATCTGAAATCCCTAGTATTATACATTTTGCTTAACATTTCAAGTTAATCGATTTGATACCTTTCGCCAGTCTAAAATGGTAATTGTTAGAAGCCATATATGTGGTGTTCCGTATTTTTTCCCAGTGTAAGACCAAGAAAGATATGAGAAGAGTCTAACCGTGTCTCGCGAGGAGGCGATCTAAGGAGGCGGTTCTCCGGCTGGAGCGCTGGTATCCGGCGCCAAAGATTTACCAAACATCCGTTGGAAAATGCCCCTTCCCCAACCCCGCTCCCACTCCGATTTCGACTCCGGGAGCTGTTGTTGTTAGCCAAGTTTGTTGTTGGCAAACGCGATTGCAGCAAATCAGAAAATACTCGCACAAGTGCGAATGTGAATATTGATGCCACAGCATGAGTATGTATGGGTTTTAATATATATATATATATATATATATATATAAATATATGTGTGTATTTATACGTGTGTGTGGACCATGTGTGTATAGTTGGCATTGCAAAACACAAACACAAAACTTCCATTCTGGTCGTGCTCCGCGAGTCGACTTTAGCCAGCCACTTGGCGCTACTTCGCCCACTTCAGCGCCACTCCACCCACTCAGCCCGCCCACTCACACACACACACACACACACACACACACACAGAGCGCTCCTTGCTCGCTTACTTGCTACTTCCGCTTCCGAATCCGTTTTGTGTGCTGTCGCCGCAGAAATTTAACGAAGTCACACGTCGCCAATGCCAGTTCCTCTCGCTCTCTCGCCAGAAAAGCTCTCCGAGGCAGCATCCGAAGGATACGAAGCATCCTCGTCATCATGCTCGTCACTAGCCTCGTCGGCATCCTGTGTTCGGCATCCTGTCGTTTCGGCTCCAGATGGCAGCATCCTTTTGCCATCCTGGCTCAGTTGCGAATTCAGTTTCGGAGCGTTCGGTAGTGGAGAGCAGCTGAATTTCGAATCATAATCATAACATTCGTGATCTAAACGAACACACCAAGTTGTTGTTTTGTTTTGGTTTTTAGTCGCAAAATTTCGCGCGATTTTTCTGGTGCCACTGTGTGTGTGTGTGTGCATTTGTTTCGCACACATTGGCGACTGGGCAACCCCAGGATCTGTCGCCTGTCCTCTCGCTCGTGACTTAGACTCAGACTTTTCCTCTGGATCCTGCGGAGTGTACGTATTTGTGGCTTCAACTCCGCCAGCGTATGAATGTGAGCGTGTGTCTGTGTTTGGCAAGCCGGCATATCCTTCTATGGCCCCCATGCCACATGCCATTGTTGTTGGCCACCATTGTAATTGCAGTCGGTGTGTGGCAGTGGCAACGCGGCGTATACTTGACATCTTCGCCGCCAAATTGTGCGATTTCTTCAACTCGTTCAGCTTCCCTTTTTTTTCGGCTCCTTGAGCATCCGCATCCTGCTGGATGCTCTAGATGCTCTGGCTGCGCTGCTCTGCTCCTTGTGACATTGGCGTGAAGACGTGAATCCGCTATTTCCACAATATATATTCGCAATCCATTTGCCTGCTGCCCTGGACGGGCAAACAAATTTTTGCAATTCAATTTCTATTGTGCATCGGCGATGCGAAATGTGCGCATCGTTTGCTGTCAATGCCAAGTATTCCGCATAAAAATTGAAAATTGCATGCAAATTAAATAAATAGACATCCGAGGACCACGCAGGAACAGCTGAGATAGACACTCAAGAAGGGTAGCATACATATATATCATATCTGGAGCTGTAGCCCAGTACAAATATCGTGGCTAAAATGACAGTTGTGAGTTGTGGCTCAGATTTGGCTTCGCATGCGGGGCGCAATCAAAGCAAACGTCATTAGCACTCGCGACACCGCCTTCGATTGACAGCGGGTAAAGGGAGTGGAAAGTGGAGAAGGAGCCGGAGCAGATCCTGCCGCAGGATTCAGCAGCCAGGAGGCCAGGCACGAACAACTTTACATTTGCATAACTTCGGTGCAGCGCCAGCGTTCAGATTCCGATTCACAGGTACGAGAAAAACTCCTTACCAAAGTCGATTTCCGTTTCAGCAAACCCTCTACACCCCGCATCCCTTTCGCAACTTTGCTATCATTTCTATTTTCCTGTTTCTGTTTTTCATACCCGATATCTCTATCCTCCCTTGAAAACCCCTAGTTAAAGGGTAAAATCGGAGAATATTCAGCTCGTGCTGGTGGAGTTTGCTGTGGCAAAATCCATTGTGGTGCACTCGGAGTTGGTTGGGTTTCGCGGGCTTAGGGACCCGCCTTTACCTTTCGGGCGGTCCTGGGTGGCTCTGTAAGCGATTAAGGAACAAACTCAGTTCGCTTAGCAGCATTTAAGCGGTCTCAGCTTTTTAGGTCAGCTCCTCTTGATTTAATGATCCAATAAGGAGCTTCCGGGATGTACAAATTGAAACCTGTTGGAGTGACTCAAGTTTTTCCAGAGCAGCAATTAGAATGATAACCTAATATCATTCGGTTGTGCTGGGAACTTCTTTTTATTACTTCTTAGAAAGCATTGATACCGGTGGAATTAAGTTATAGTTATTACAGAATTAGTACCAACATTAATTTTTAACAAGATAAAGTTACCATAAATTTATAAAATGGCCGCCCTAATATCACCATTTTTTTTATATGGCTACTTTTATTAAATTTTTCATAGGAAAACTTATCTGAGATTTTAATAATAATTAAATAGTTTTTACGAGTTGATTTAAATTATCAGGTTTAATATCTTTCCCTTGGAATATAAAATATAAACTTTAGTTTAGCAATTAAACTCTTTTGACATTTCATATTATAAGATATCCAAGTTAAGTGTTCACACTTTTCGAAGTGGAGTTCTTAGTGTTCGCTTATAAAATTCAAACAAATGCGAAATCCTTGACCCAAATATATTTTGGTTCGATATAATAAACACAAAAAATATCTTTTGTATTAATAATCGCCTTCCGACTACCATCTATCATTAATAACATTTTTATGATTATAAGTTTAGTCTACCAACCTATCTGAATTACCATCGTTTTGCGGAGATGGCAGGGTACTTGTTGGTCTAGCACTCTTGACAATAGCATCTCCGATTTGTTTTAGTTTTGCTCGTCTGCTCTTTGCTTTAGTATCAACTTTACGGCTGCTTCTGCTCCGGATTTCTCGCCCACTCCCCAATCCCACTCCATCATGGCCACGTTATCCAACTTTTAGTTATGGCTTTCGCTTTTCGCATAATGTCAGTTTTATTTGGTTTTGGTTTTCACTGACGGGGCGCGGTGGGTGGTGGCTAAGGTGGCTAAGGGTTTGTTAAGGGAAGGAACGGGAGTGGGAAATCGAGGATGGGGATAACGTCCCGGCTCAAATCCATGCCAATGCCCAAGCTCCTAAGGCCCGAAGCCTCAAGCCCCTTGCCTGGCCATTCGGCACCCTTGCAAGATTTATTGTGCCTCATACACTCGTACACACGTACACATAACACCTTCTGCCAGGACCTTCGTCTACCCCGTACTATTCGTAGCCCCCGTAACACCCGGCATCCCCCCCCCCCCTTTCGACCCCTGAGAGCCGCGCCTTGGGTTTCAGTTTTAGCCACCATATCCAGCTCCATTCCATCTCGGTCTCGTTCTTCATACATCTGCAGTCCCATAATCTCTACTATTTGCATCGCAGACTTTGCTTTGGATTTTCCTATGGCAATGGATTTAGTTATGGTTTTTCTTACTCTCCGGCTTTCCGCTTCCAGTCCTTCTGTCCATCCGACTCTTCTCCAGTTGCGCTTTTTACTTCACACACACACACAGATGGTCGGACGTTTGTTTTTCCTCCCGTTCCGCACACACACACACTGAGCAAAAAAGGTTTGCCTAGTTATGGCTCAGAAAGAGATGGTAATAGAGAGGTGTGTGGTGGAAAGTGGGAAAGGGGGAAGTGGGTTGGACGAAAGTCCTGCGGCTAACCGCAACAAGCGTCCTAGTTGTTGGCCCAGGGCGTCCAGGAATGCGGCTAATGAATAACCATCGTAATCCAAGCTGAAGCCGAGGCGATATGCAAATATGTAAGACAGATTAGCTGATTGTAAGTCCGCGATGGGGAAAGTTATCGGGGTGTAGGATTATATGCTCTTGAGTTTTTATAAGTTATTAAAATAAATATTTGGAAAAGATTGGTCTTTTATTTATGCTACTATCCCTTTTGTTAATTTTGTACAATCTATAAATAGTATCTGCCAAATAGCATGACTTTTGTTCTCTTTAATTTTTATTACTGTTTTAAAAAAAAATATTTTTTTAGACTGGCTTCAGTAGAGAACTTAAAAAAAGTTTGTGATTCATAAGGAAGCCTTTCTTAGAGTTTGGCTATAACAAATATTTTACAAAACTGTCAAAATTATTTCAAATACTCCATCTTTAAGTCCTGTTCATTATTTCGATTTTGCAATACCATTTCAAAGCGTTAGCTTTAAAATGCCTTCGGGTTCACCCACTTATCAAAGATTTATGGTGGAGTTAATAAATTAATTTGAGCCAAAGGTCGGAATCTTTCACTTAACCTTGCCATACTCCGAATGCCAATAATTTTCCAATCCCATCTTTTGTTATCGAATCTCTGCACTCTAAATTCCCAGCGACTCTCACTTCCTTGGCTAATGAAATTTGTGGAATTTATTCCTTAGTTCTGACTTCATTATTATGTGAGTGCGGCGTGTGTGGAGTGCGCATATAGTATGCCGGGGCAATCCATAAAATTTGATCCCTGATCCATTCATTCCCGACTGGCACGCATGGCAGTGGCAATGGCAATGCCAATGGCACCATTGCCGCCTTTACGCCCTGCGAATACCATATCCTATCGCAACCCATCACTGGCATGGCGACCGCAATAGCTCTTTCCCCGGGTTTATTCTTTTTGGCCCGGTGTAGTCGTAACTCCTTCGTTCGCTCAGATTTGGGGCTCCTCGAGGAAGCCGCACATGCGAGCGCTCACAGCTCACACACACACACACACACACACACACAAGCGAAGGACTAACAGGATTTCCCATAAAACGGAAATGGCATTATCCTCGCACATATTGTTGTGCGGATTTTAGTTTTTATTACACCGAGCTGAGCGCGGCTGCTGTCCATAAGAAGCCTCTCGGGCTCCTTCCAAGGAGCAGAATAAGGATCTGCGGCAGGAGCAACTGCTGCAGCATAAATATCATTTGTGTCTGTTTGTGTGATACATCAAGGAGTGACCCATTAGCCCCCCTCGCACCCCTTCCCGTCCAGCACCCACTTACCGCTCACCTGGCGGTTGCAATTTATGGCCGGACCCCTCACACTTCGTGTGAGAATGGAGGATACCGGGCGGAATTGCGCTACGCTAATAGGGTTCCGAGGCATTGTCTTTGGCCATGGGGAAGTGTTGGGGGCAGGGTCAGGACCCGGGATCTGATCGCTTCCTACATGCCGGAAAAGATTTATAATACTGCTGGCCAAAACAACAAAGGCGTCAAATAGCCGCAGAACACCCTCCAACCTACACTATAATAAAGAACATTTTCTTAATTCCACACTCTGTTTTTAAATTAATTGAAACATGTTTTTGTTACAATTGAATTTCATGATTTTGTTAAGGAATTTGTATGGCCTTTAATAAAAATGAATCATAATATATTTGTATTTATAGTGAATTTGCAGAATTTATTATAACTTCTATGATATATTTTAATATATTTTTTATTAAAGCTTATTTTAATATTAAAGCATTATTTTTATTACATTAACAATATTATTTTTTAAAATAATTCTATTTATATTTAGAAACTTCCATAAATTCTAAGATGAGTGTAAAATATTTTTAAAGAAGTAGAGATATACCAAAGTTTACATACAGTGAATTAACCAATAACTTATTTACAAACAACAATAACAAAATATTTTAAGTATAGACCATGGGTACTTTCTTTATAAAAACCCTTTACTAATTTTGCTTTTTTAATGCTCTTAATTTTGTTTTAAAATTTCAATGCATATTTTAGATTGTTTGTGGGCTGCTTTGTGGGCATTGCAAATGCTTTCGAAGTTTTTGGGCTTTCAAAACTACTTTTACCACTGAGAAATGGTTTTTCCCTCAAGTTGAACGAGTTGCACTAATCCTTTTTATTATTTTTTTTTTTGGTAATTTTTCCTAAGTGTTTTTCCCCCGGCTCCGGCAATCGCTCAAACAAAAACCAAAAACCCCAAGCAGAGCAAAGCAACCTAAACAAACACTTGAGGTGTGTAAAGTTAGCCAAGGCTGCGTTTTTGCTTGGCTTCGTTTTTGGCCCACATTATGTGTGTGCGGTGTGGTTGGAGATTTTGGCTTTCGGGACTTTGGCTTCAGTTTCCAGCTTCCAGCTACCAGCTTCGACTTCGGACAAGAAAACTCTTCGGTCCGTCTGTCTGTCTGACCAGCCGTCTTTGTATCTGGCTTACTTTGCTTTTGTGCTTAATCACAACACGCACATTTACATATTGGTTTTGGCCAACTTGAGCAATCCTTTAAGATGCCCGACCAACCCTTTTTTACCCGTCGCTGGTTTATCTGTTCGCCTTTGTTGTTTCTATGTGGTTCAAGTTCAGCACACCGCCGGGGGTCGGTGGGTGGGTGGGTTTTTGGATTGGGTGTGGGTAGGGTCGGTGGGTCAGGCTTACGGTTAAGTAAACACTCAGCAAGAAGCATCCGCACACACACACTCGGCAGGCGGTCGCCTCCCTGGACAGCCGTTTGCGGCCAGGCATTGTTTTCACTTTCCACCGAAGACCACCTAGCACCACCCCACCCACTCAGAACCACCCAGCGCCACCCCAAAACCACCCACCACATCGCCGACTGTCTCTGAGCCTGTCTGTTTGTCTGTCCAAGTGTCTGGTTGACGGGCGGCTGTCCTGTGCCTTGACTGCTTCATAAAACATACAACAAAATCTGAAATTGATGATGGCCAGTGATTGTGGAAAGTTGGCAGTCGGTTAAATTGGGTTCCTGCCTTTCCTTTTCGGCCTAAGAGGACAAATGTGTTGGAATGGTATGGATGGTAGGGGTATGGGTATGGGTATGGGTCGGTTGCGTTAATTGCTTTGTGAATGGTGTCCGCCTTGGCCGGAAAGTTAACATTTAACTTTAGTCTATTCGGGACTTTAATCTATTTATAATTGAGGAATGCATAAAGCATGTTAAATACGAACTTACACAAATTCTACTTTGTTATGCGACCTAATCGGGCTGGTCTTCTGCTGGGAGGACTTACTTTTGGGGCAGCCAAGGGTCGCCAGCCATTGTTTTAAATGCCGGATCACAGTGGGGGGTGTTTTTCGGTGGGGTTTAAAGATGGTGGAGCTGGTGGGGATGGAGCCTTGCTGAGGTGAAGGCGACTCACATAATTTGCATAACTAATTTGTGGAAACTTTGGGCATAGGAAGTTGTTGAAAGTTCCTGAAGGAGAAGCTCCCAGGAAAATGGCCACGGACCATGGACCAGGAGCAGCAGCAGCAATTTCTTCATCTCCTCGGCTGCGGTTGCGCTGCAGAAAAGTGCTTAATTCTTTTAAATTAAAGTGGAGGGAGTATGGCGCCTGCCGGGCAGGGCATTCGAAAAGCTGTCCTAATTGAATACATGAGAGCATAAGTTAGCAGTGTGGTACTTTGATATCAACTTTGATTGCTTTATGGCACTTGAGCGTACAATTTGGCTTAGTTGGCAGTTGGCTTGTTGTCCTGGCTCTGGCTCTAGATGCTCCCGGCTCCCGGCTCCTGGCTCCTCTTCTTGGCCATTTGGGGCCACCGTGGCCCGAGCTTGGCATTTTTGGCTGCCAGCTTGAATTTCAATTCGAGTTTGAATTCGAGCAGCTTGCTCGGCAATAAATGATGTTGATTAATGGGGGACTTTTGGCCCCGGAAAGCATGCATAATTAAGCGCTGATTAGAGTCACATGAAGGAGTTTCCAAGGGGGTTTCCTGCAAAGTATATTGCCTTGGGGTTCGTTTAAGTGGAGTTGCCATAAAGTTTTCTCGGTTTATTTTAAGTATTTTAAGTAGCCAACCCGATAAAGGTTGGCCTACCCTCAGACAGTTTATGAATTGAATTTGCCTTGTGGGTTTAACCTTTTTTCCTCTTCTTCTGCCAGACAAGAAATCCCACATATACGTACTGTCAGCCAACTCCATTCATCAAATTCGGTCTTAATAATTTATTTGACTCAATTTTTTGCTCTGTCTGGCGAAATTCTTTTGCGGTCATAACTCATTTGCAAATATGTGGCAGATGAAACATTCATGTTGACTGGGGAATTTAATTTTTCTTCAAATTCTCTGGCAAGACTGTTGGAATTCTTCGATCTCGGGGCCCGCCTTTATTGCGAATCCAATTAGCATGGAAATCTAGGTCTCTGGGTCTACGTCTAATGATGCCCTGCAAAATGAAATTTACCGCAGGCGCCCAGGCGAACCATCGAGAAAAGGCAACCAGCAGCAACATCAACGTGACCAAAGTCCAGTTAAGTGGGTTAGGGATTGGGATTGGGTATATGGTAGGGATCGGGGTTGGAGGTGGCGGTGAGGGGTGCCAAATGTTGGCACACTTTATGGGCGGACGCGCCACATGGCGTATATGTAAACGTAAACGAACGTAAGCACATCCCAGTATGGGTAGCATTTTAACAAAGTGTTAAACTGAGAATTTTATCTGCTGTTCGGTAATTCACAGCTCTGGCCTCCAAGGAATACCCATACGCCCACACAAAAAACGCCAGCAACGAGCTAAACTAGCCAAAAAAAATAAGGGGTAAGGGAAAAAGTGTTAATTTCAACGCTGCTCTCGCTGAGCTTAGTTAACATTACGTATACGTACCGATGGCCCAGTGCAGCACTCCACGCCTCTGTTTGCCGCTGCCCACTGACCTCAGCAATTACTCCACGCCTTTATTTTAATTACACGGCAAACAAAAGCAATGAAAAGTAAAAATGGCAATGGCAAGACAGACAGCCAAGGGAAATGAGGTGGGTGGTGGGTTTTGTACGAGGGGAAAATAAGACATCAGCAAGAAGGATGCGAAGCAACCAAAGCAGAACAGCGCCAAAAATTAGGATATAATCCCGGGGGCATAGTTTTAATTCCCAATACAAATATCACTACACGAAAGTACAACGTGCATAAATTTCAATGACGTTGCTGGTTGCTTGTGGATTGCGGGTAGTTGAATCTTCTCCGGCGTTCTTCGTCCTTCGTCCTTGGTCCTTCATCCTCATCCTCATCCTCTGATTCTGCTGCTGGCTCAGCGCTCCTGGCTGCTCTCTGCTCCTTGGCTGATGCTCCCTGGTCCCTGCTCCCTGCTGCCTGTTCCACTCCCCTGATCCTCCACATCCACCTCCAGCCAACTGCCGCCGCCAGCAGGTTGGCCTCACAATTATACGCACAGTCACACACCCAGTCAGACAGTCGTGCACTGAGAGAAAAAAGAGAAAGGATTTCCATGGAAATTTTTTTGTAGAAAACAGGTTTGTTTAATTGCAGTATTATTAAAAGAATACCCTTGTGCTAACTAGTTGTAAACATTTAGGGAGACTTGACAACAAATCATAAGTAGTTACATCTAAAAACTAAACTTAAATTATAAAACAAAATTATAACAATTATTAAATATTTGTAAACCAAATTTTCTTTTTCCTTAATATTGTTGTTTAATGTTAGTTATTATATTTACATTTATTATTAATACAATTTAGAAGATATAATTTTTATAGATCGTTATTTTTGTTAGTCTTATAACTATGTTAAAATACGAACTGTTTTTTCAACATTTTCATAATTTTTTAAGCTACTATGCTAAATTTTAGAAAGTATATTTTTATTACAATGTTATAAATGGCTAAGAGCCGAGATTGCCATTTTCACACCACAGCTATTTGTATTCCTAGACCACTGTTTAATATTTTCAGCTGCTCTTTTATGGCAGGACTCAGTCGCTGTTGTGCAATTATAATTGATTAGGCTTCATTAGCATATCCACTTGATTTCGTGCCGTGTAGAGAGGTTCGGGGGCAGACAGACAGTCGCCGAGGGAGCGGCAGGGACCGATAACAACGCTCATTTAGTTGTATGCTCACTCAGTCAGCGAGTCAGTCAGTCAGTTAGTCAGTTAGTCAGTTAGTCAGCGAGTCAGTCAATTGAAGATGCTGGTTGGCTGGCCACCACCACAGATGCACAGACACGGGGGCAGACACAAACACAGACACAAAACACAGACAGACAGGAGCTGACTTTGTGGCATTCTCGCTGGCTGCTCATTTAAATAAATAAAGAAATCTGGAGTAACTTCTTGAAATTCCAACACATTCCATATCATTACTGGAGGGGGCCACAAAAATTTCCTCAATCCTTAAATGTGGCAGGACTTGCCCCCCACCAATACCACCACAGCACTCACTCACACTCACACACACACAAAGCAGTAACATCAACGTCAGCGCCGCAGTCGTAAAAAATTGTAACGGATGTTGCGGCCATGTATACACAGACACACTCACTCAAGCACACACACACATGCATGTGGGAAAGCGGAACAAAATGGAAACGGGCAGCCAAGAGAGAGAAAGTTAGGAAAAAGCTTTCTCTCGTTACTCTGGCAACTGCATTGTGCCTGCAACAACAGAAAAAGTGAATCGAATTCTCGGTTGCCGCTGCAGTTGCTCCTGTTGCGGTTGCTCTGGTCGCTCCTGCTCCTTGGACTCTCTTCTTGGGGTCCTACGAACTGGGTTTCTCGGTTCTCGGTATAGGGATAACCACTGCCACGAAAATGGGAACAGAAACAGTAACTTGCCAGGATCCCTGGACCTTGGGGCGCATAGAGGGCTATTTTATTAGAAAGTTTACCCGAAAGTTAGTTTGCGAGTGAAACAGACCAGAATTGCGGCTGCCAAAATGCTTGGGGGCGGGGGCCTAATGACCCCCCGTTCGAAAAAAGGGGGCGGGGGTTTTTTTTAAGAGGGGGGGGGGGCTGCTGAAGGGGGGAGTCTGCCATGGGCCAAATTGCTGAAGTTTGCTGCTGCAACTAACTGAATGATTGATTGTCATTGCTGGTTTATTCACATTTTCACATCGTTTGCATTTTGCTACTTTTACTTTTATTTTCATTCTATTTGTTTTTCACCCACTGCTGTACCACTTGATGATTCTACGGTTTCGCCTCGTGCGGTGTGGATAAGACTTGATAAGAAAACTTCACCTAATGATCGGAGTTTTCGAATGTTGTAAACTTCGACCTCTGCTGGGATTCAATTATTTGCAAAGTTACTTGCTCATATCTTGGACTTTAAATAAGTGAAATTATTGGCTTACCAAAAGAGCAGCATATTGTAAGAATAATTATTTTAATATTGGTTACAAACTGAAATAAAGCTACATTAAATTTGAATTGCCAAACAATAAACCTAATTCTTCTTAGATTTGTAATGTAAACATTTTGAAGTACATTTATTCTGACAACTGGCTTATCTCCTAAGTCTTTTTTAAATAAGCTTCTTAAAAGTATGAGCTTATTCGCTTGATAATTTGAAGCCGACAGCTTTCTGTTTAATTTGCACGTTTTTCATTTTAAGCTTTCATAAACAAAATCATCTATCAATTGCGGCCTCAATTATAAATTGACCCTAATTAAATAGTGAAAGCTGTCAGCGCTTTCAAAAATTATTGCATAAATCTTGCAAAACAATTATTATAATTTAATCTGAATTAAGTGCAAAAGACATAAACTGTTTTTATATAAAAAATACTCATACATATATGGCCATTACAAACCTTTCCGTGCCCCAAAAAAGTAGTTGTGCTAAAAAGAAAAGCACGTTCTCTTCATGTGCACATTTGAAATTCCCATAAGGGTTCTTTAGTGTTAAGATTTCCGTCATAGTTTCCCGGCATTTTCCGGAGTCCGGAGATTTCCAGGGCCCCCCCATCGTCAAGCTGGCTCGTCTAGCTCTCAGAAATGAATTGCCCACTCGGATTAGGGCAACTTTTTATAATCGTAATAATAATAATAATAAGGCAGGCAGTGCCAATCTTCTTAGGTCTCGTAAAAAAGCCAAGCGAGGCAAGTTCTGACGGGTCCTGGCTTTGCCTGGCCCGGCCCAAATACCTCGATTAGCCGAACTAACCAATTCGGGGGTTAGTCCCGGCATCTCCCTATATGGAAATAAGTCCCCCAATCGCACATATGTATGAACTGGAGTCCCCGAACTCCCACCGCATTCAGCTCGTAAAATGGAGTGGCGGCTGGGAAAACGAAAGAACGCAAGAAAAATGAAATCAAAAACAATAACTTGTCTCCTGACAGCATTCCGCAAGAGCCAGGACACGCCACGCACATTTCTTTATTCCTTCGATTTTCCTCCTCCTTTTTTTTGGCCGTGTCTCGCTTCCTTTCGCTTCTCCAACTTCGGCGGCTCCTTCGCCTGACATCTTCGTTTGCCGTGCTGTGTGATGGTATTTTGTTGTCCTCGCGGGGCACTGAAACAAAAAGTTATTCGATTTATTTGACTTCGTTTTTTATCGAACTTTCCCTAACTCGATTTAATGGGTTATACTTGCTTTTGCCTGCCCAATGTGCAATAAAATATGGTAACCATTTTATTTCGAATATACTGTTCTAACAATTTTACATCTTTACACCATTTATGGTTGCAATAGGTTAATATTAATTGTTTATATAATATTTGTAATTGCTAATGTTTAAAAAACTGGGTTTTAAGTGGGTTGTTCAAAGACTTAATACTTGAATTAAATTACAAAAAAAAATTTTTTTTCTCAACTTTGAGTTATATTTATGGCATGCACACTTAGATTCATTTAAACTCTTGTAAAAAATAGATTGCATTCTAAACCTGAACCACAAAAATTTTGCATTAATATTGGTAGGTAATATCAAATAGTTATATTATCATTATTTTAAGTTCTGTTGAATTATCTTAGCTATCATTCTTATAAAAATGGAACAAATCAAAAATTATTAGCGTATTGCTGATGCTTTCAAATTAAGTTTCTAAATAGATTTCTTATTCTTTTTTTATTTACCTACTTTACTTTTTTACTTTTGAATATTAACTTAAGTTTTATTATGTGGCATAAAAAATATTTTTAATTTATTTTCTAAATAATATTTTTAGTACCATTTTATTTCTGAATATTAAGATAATAGAAATATTTTTGAAAGATTCTTTTTTTTTGCGAAGTGTAGTTGTTGCTGCTGCCGCTTTCTTTAGAAAAATGTTATTACGTGCCGCTTGCGCCTGGCGCTGGCAACTTATGCAGTGCTGCTGCCTATGCCCAGACACGCTCGCCCCCCTCCCCGAGCCACTGGGCCCCCCTTGGCCCACCGACCCCCCAAAAACCACCCAGTTACCACCCACAAAGCCGCCAAGCTCCTCGCTTGATTGTGTTGTTATTCAGCTTTTGTGTTCTTGCCGTCGCCTCAGACGGTGTGTGTGTGTGTGTGTGTGTGTGTGTGTGCGGAACTACACATTTTTTCGATACTCCGTCTTAATGTTATCGTTGTGCCAGGACTGCTCCTTCAGCTGCTCCTTCGCCTTTGTCGCAACAATTTTATTTGAAGCTGCCACTTTTTGTTGCTCTCGGCTGCTGCTTCATTTTTATACACAATTCCACTTTTTTATGGGCGTGGACGTGGGTGCAGTTCCTCCTTCGAATCCTTCGCTCGCTCCTCGTCCTTCATGCGAGTCTCAATGGTATTAGGGGCTAATATTTGTAGACTTTTTCAGAGTTGATTGAGTGGCACGCACTGGCAAGCACATATGTCTGATGGGGAAAGTGGTTTTGGGCAGCGGGTTTTTTGGGTGGGTTCCGGGTGGTTTCGGTGGGTCCTTTATGGGTCCTTGTGTGCATAGCCCGCCCGCCTGCGGCTGGGACACCACCACTTGTCCCATGTCCACAGTTTTGTTTTCACAGCATTTGCTGTTTTTAGTTTTGCCAGATTTTTGAATTGATTACGATATCAATTATGTTTGCTTTTGGCCAGCGACATTGTTTGCTTTGTTTGTGCGTGAAATTTCTGCGTCCAGTGGGCCAGTGGACCAACCAACTCCGCCTCCGAATCCTGCTGCTCCCCCCCAGCTGTGATTTGTGTTTATCCTAATAGAATAGAACCAACTCTCGCTCCGCTTCCTTTTTGGTCCTGGCGTGGCGCGTTTGCTTTGCGAAGGACGCTCAATTTTGGTTTCCGTTCGCAGCGCCGGTTATTTGCGCCCGAAAGTATGCTTTGTCTTATGCATGTACGGGTGTATTGCATTGTGCCTGCTTCTGCTCCTGTTCTTGCAACTCCCCGCTGCCACTCCCATCGAAATCCTGCCCCCACCCACTGCGTAACTCCGTTGATTTGGCTGCCGCCGTGCCCCGTCGCATTCCATTGCCGTATTGTTTTGTAAAATCGAGCGCACAGTTGGCGGAAACCCACGGACTACGTAGTGGCGCCAAGCGGAAGGGATTCCGCTGTTGCAGTCGCTATGCAGATACACTCGGCGAAAATGTAGGCATTTTCATTTGACAACATTTCTAGGCCGACCTGTTGACCCCACAGGCTGGATAACTGGATTTTGGCCCCAATTTCTCAGTATCAGGTTAAGGTTCTGGTTTGTTATCTGCGTTGTTCGAAAAGACAAAACTTGTTTATCGATATGACGTTAATTTTCCAATCTGTTAAAAACCACAGTCAACAAATTTTAACGTTTAGCTAAGGTTTTAGGTTACATAAAACCTAATATGATATTGAGAAACTTTAGTTTTTACACTTTTCCGGAACAGGAATTTAACTGAATGACAAAAGTTAACATGACACTGAGAAATCGTCATTTAGATAAATGTGCTGTCATTAATTTTGTTGGTTATATTGGTTGGTTATATTTCTTTAAATTCTAATAAATCTATTTACTTCGAATCACTGCCATTATACTTAATTCACTACTTTTAAAATGACTTTGTCTCGGTGAAAAAACCGAGCTGAGAGACTTAACAAGAATAACTTTTTCCCAGACAACATAAGCATTCTTTTCTCACATAAGCTTTTTATGGTATTTCATAATCTCGTGCACTTGGACAAAAGTATCTACTAAATATAAGACCACTAAATGTGCACACCACTAAGTAAAAGTGAGTGGTCCTGGCTGCAGCAGCTTAATAACATAATTTAATGATAACATATAATTTTTAAAAACAATACATTTATAAAATAGTTACAGTAAACTGCTTTAAAATTATTAGGATGAGGAACAGTTGAGCAACATATCAATATATTTGGTAGCCTCCTTTAATTTTTTTCCTTTGTTATTTTAACTTTATTTAATATAATATATAAAGTATAATACAAATTAATATATCTTTGGTTCAGTGCACTTGGATCTGATCGGTACTAAAGTTGTGGGGCTTTTTGGGGGGAGTAGAGGTGGGGGGGGGGCAATTACGCAGCACGGCCAGGCAATATTAAAGTTGTTGCTGTTGTTGCCGCCACCGCAGCGAAATTTTCAACTTTATTTTGAGCTATCTGCTGTCTGCAGTTATGCAAATATGAGAAATTGCATTTCACGCAGCCAACAGGCAACAGTCGAGGGAGCGAAAGAGATGGCCGTCCCGGACCAGAGCGAGATGGCGCCACAATAGAGGCAAAGAAACAAAAGTATATTGGAGTTGGTGCTGCTTTTGTCGGATTCTGGTTCTGTTTCGGGCTCTGTTCTGGAATGGTTCAGTTCAGTTCTCTTCGGTTCGGTTCGGTTTGGCTCAGCTCAGTTCAGTTCAGTTCAGTTCTGTTTAGTGGGATTGGGTGGGGGTACCGATGGTTATCCCCCGGTAGTCGCGACCCAGACCCATCTCATCTGCCGCTCCTTGCTCACTCGTGTTCTTCTGCGGGAAAACATAGGCGGAAAAGTTTTCGCATTATTTGAAAATACAGCGCGTGCGATGCGATTTTCACTGCAAATTGCAGAAGAGTTTTGCCCCATGTTTTTGCATTGGCCTGCCAGCCGAATACAGCCCAAACCCTATATAGCCTGTCCCATTTTGTCCTATCCAATCCCAATCGTCTTTTCTGGCTTGCTGTGTGGGTATTTCTTTCTTTTTTCTATATTTTTTTTTGCCCTCATTGCAGCCAGGAAGGGTTTGGTGCTCTGGCTCCTTCGTGTTCGGTCTTGTTAGGTATCATTGTGTAATGTCTGCTGGCTGCCGAGCATTTGCACATATTTTTCACAATTTAAAATAAACGAGAAGTAATTTAACTGCTTGCCAGCAGACTCGGCATGGACAGCATGCAATAGTTGCCACTCCTCAGCAACTCACCATCCTGCAATCTTACCATCTCACCATCCCAAATAGTAGAGCTCTGCTCTATAAAACCCCTGAATTTCCACCCACTCTAGCTGGCAGTTGTGATGATTGCTGGAGGCAAGTTTTTGGGCAAGTTAACAAAAGAAAATGTGGTCCTGATGTGAGGACTTTGCAATTAGCCATTCTAATTTGATGCTTTCTACATATGCACGAGTGTGCATGTCTATGTATGTATGTAGTGGGGTTGTTCATATGTCTAGCTCCGTGTTCGGGGTAATTGAGGGAGTAAACGGCTCGAAGGATGCAGACTTTGGTCGCCAGCTAACCCCTGAAGTCAGTTATGTGCTTTCAAATTGGTTTCTTGCTGCAGCAGGCTTAGATTTAGGCGACTAGAAGTGTGGTTTTGGCTCTGCCAGTTAGGGTTTTCGGGATTATTTAAGCTTCATCCTCCTGAGCTTATGATATTTAAGATGCTAGACGTCAGTTAAATACAATTTGGAGTGCAAAATGCACAATAAGCCTCGTCTGCATGTATATAGGCAATTTAGTATCAATTGGCAGGCTGAGCAACTTAATGGCAATTCAATAAGTTTGATAAGCTTATTTTTTTAAACTATTATCAATATCTACAAAGAAGGGATTTTCTGATCATCTTTGGAAAGATAGCCAAGCAAATTTAGTATAATTGGGTTAAATGTTTAATTGCAAGACAGTATTGAATTTACCTGGTTAATTTTCGAGAGATATTTCCAACAAATGATTTTGTTGAGTTCAGGCTTTTATTTTCAGGGTTTATAAGACTTTTTGTGTGTACAAACAAATTTTATAGTTAAAATTGACCATTACGGATGGTTAACAACTATTAAAAATATTTTATTGTTGCTTTGATTGCCATTTAATACACCCAAAAAAAAAATCGCCCTTAAATCAAGAAATTCGCCCTTAAATCAAGAAAATCGCCTATGATTTTGAGCCAACGGCGACTCGCCTTTATTTTAAGTAAATAATTTTCTTGAATTTATGGTTTGCCATTTCTGGAAATAATGACAAATTTTTCTTAAATGTATGGTAAATAACCTTAAAATTAAGGAAAATTTTCTTAAAATAAGAAAAAAATATTTATTTTGTAAGATTACCTTTTTCTACATTTGAGGAATTTGGTTGGTTTTGTATACCAATTTTGGATTTTAAATGGATAAAACCGTTTCTAATTTTAAAGGCAATTATTACATGGTAATATAGTATATAAATTTTTATATTTACCTGTATTTATGTAAGATTTATTTTATATAAATACTTTTTATAAACATATAAATAACAAATGGAAAAATCCTTACCTCAGACAACCCCGGCATGAACTCGAACCCGCAACTGCTCACACCATAGGCCAGACGTCTTAACCATTCGGCCACGCGTGCTTCTTGTCATACAATGACTAAAGAGGGCTATGGTGCTTTTGGTCCAGCTTTACGCATACCAATAACGTTTAATCTAATCTAAACTCTTTTAACAACCGTTTAAACAATTTGGTAAATAGAAAAGTGAAACTAATAAGAATAAAAATTAAATAAATTTAAAAAAAAAAGAAAAATAAATAAACAAAGGGTAGACTTGCCGTGGCGTGGGCTCGAACCAGGTACTTTTGTACGATTATTTATTGACCGGACGTCTTTACCAGCTAGACCAGCATCAAAATGTATAAAAAAAAGTCACTTTTTCCTTAAAATGTGGGTATTTCTTTACTAAATTTAAGTAAGAATTTACCATTATTTCAAGAAAAAAAATTAGGAAAAATTCGCCATTAGTTAAAGAAAAATTTTTATTCTTCCTCTTCTTCTTTACAAAGAAAAAAAAAATATGGCGAAATTCCGTAAATTTTAGAAACTTTTTCTATAATCAAGAAAATATTTCTTCATTCAAGAAAATATTTCTTAATTCAATGGCGTTTTAAAATCACGGGCGAATTTCTAATATTTATGGTGATTTTTTTTTTTGAGTGTAGTAAAACTACCCTTAAATGGTAACCAGTGTGTGTTTTATTTTCGGAGAGCAACTATTTCGTTAGTCAAATTGACAATTCAATGGGTTGGGACCATTTATAACTATTATACTGTCCTATTTTAACTTAAAGTTATTTTGTTTGTGCTATTTAAAGTAATGCAATTTAAAGTAAAGTTGATCATATAATCTGTATAGAACTAATTTATTTAAGATAGCCTGTACCGCCTGATTGATCAAGTTATTTTTGCCTCAGCTACCAGCGAAATTTCCGCAGAAATGACTAAATTTAGTTTGGGGCTCATTTTGTGACGTCGTTGCTGGTAAGTGCATAACTAGAAAATAATTGAAAGACCTTCATTAAAGCCAGCCAGACGGAGGAGGGGGAGGGGGGCAACCAGAAGCGCCAGAAGATGCCGACGAGCATTTGTAATAAATTAGCTCGGCACGGAAGCAGTTTCTGTCATTGCCAGCTCGCCATTTCCAGATCCTTTGCGGCGGAGTCCCAGTCTCGAGCGGTTTCCAGTTGGCCCATTCAGATTGTCATTGTACTAATCACTCCTGGCTGCAAGGATACCCAGTAAGAGAAACTTAATTTCTAATTACGCGTGCTATTTGTCAGCGTTTTTTCGGTGTTTTTGTGCCTTTGCCTCGGAGGCGAATCGGAGATTCTCAACGGCTGAGTGGCGGAAATCTTGTTCCCGTTCGCATCAAACAGTCGGGGCATGCCTCATTTCCAATTAACAATAAATCCGTCGCAGTCGAGACGGCCAGCGAGAAAGTTAGAACGAGAGGGCGATATAATATAGAGCCCTGGCCAACTGAGCGTATGAGTAATTTAATTTTGCCACAGCTTGGCCTTTGCTGCTACAACTGGCCAGGAATACCAGAGAAAGCTAGAGATTGCAACAGCCAGCTGGTGAAAGAGATGGATAGTGATAGATAGAGGGAGATAGAGAGGGAATGAGCGAGCGAGACGGCGCAAGAAACTGCACAGTTTACGCAATTAAAATTGTTGCCAGCGAATTTTCCAGCATCGTTGCAGCTAGCACAAAAAAACAAAAAAAGGAGGAAAGGCTCTAGCTGGAAAATAAAAAGGGGGAGGCTACGGCCATGCCAAGCCAGCCTCTTATACTGCTTCTTCTTCTTCTTCTTATTTCCCCTCCTAGTCCTGGCTGTTCGTGTCTTGGCCGCAGCCACTTCCTGAGACAGGATGCGGACGTCCTCGTCGTCGTCTTGGCAGCCCTTTTACTTTTCATTTGCAGGTAACTTGCGTTATAATTAAAAAATAGCAAAGCGCATTAGGCAACAAAAGGATGGCAGACATGGGCGGCGTTTGCTGGGGGGTTACAGGGGGGTTTTTTAAGGGGGCTAAGGGGTCGACAAGGACTCCAAGGAGCATGCAGGCCAAGCGGGCGTGTCCCAAGTAAAAGGAGCCACATAAAATGCTTTGGCTAATAGCCATTTTTACTTACTTCACTGCCGCTTCTCACCTGGCCCAAAAGTCCAAAAAAAAGAAAATAGCAGAAGAAAGGCCAAAAAGCCAAGTTTGTGTGTCCGTTCGTCCGTCCAAGCGTTTGCCGTTTTTCCCATCCGCCGGCAGGAGGAAAAGTTACGCTCGTCCACTCTGGGGAGAATGTGGGCGTGGCATGCGGCCGAGTGCCGGAGTGGAATTCATTCCGTGCGTGCAATTAAATGCGCCGTTACATTAACTTTTACAGGGTGTCTGCCCCAATGTCTCTGCCCCCCCCCCCCTCCCATTTCCCCTACACACTTTCCCCTACTTTCCCTACTCGCATCCCAACTGTTTGCTCGGTGGCCTGTGATTCTGTGTGTTTGTGCGTTCCGTTGATTGTTGACTTGATTTGTTTTTGCTGCCTTTGACGGTGATCCCCTCGCTGCTCCTCCTCCTCCCCGCAGCTAGAAAAACCCATCCCCCTGTCCATTGCTCCCCTGGCCCCATCGACCCCACTCAAAACAAATTGCCGCACTGGCCAAGGAAAACAAAAAATCAAGTCCGTGTGTTCCAAATGAAAGCGATTCGACTAAGCGATGCTATTTAGCTGGCCAGAATGAACATTCCACAGGAAAAAATGTCAGTACTCGGAGAAAAAAGTGGCCTTTGTAGAATCCAAACACTTTAATTTTTTTATTTTTTATAACAATTTAAGCTACAAATATATATAAAGTACTCATCAAAATATTCACGTAAATTATATGAGCAGACAATGTCGGCAGGAATTTTACAAAGCACCATGCAGGTGTAAAATTCTCTGGAATTCACATTCAAAAGAAATTCATTCGACATTTTTTTACTGCCAAAGCAAAGTTAATTAACTTGCAATAATAAGCTTGCCGCTAATTAGATACCTAATTTAATTTTAATTTAACTTTAATGAAACTAATATAATATAATAAAATATTTTAACAAACAACTTACTAAAAAAACCAATAAGAATTAATTAAAATTCAATTGACTCAATTTTGAGGCAACCATGTTATTTTGTTACACATTTCTCTTCGATGTAATTTAAACTTGAATTTTAGCCAAAGAGGAATGCAAAAATTTCCAGGAACTTTGCCAACTTTTCCCCGATTCACCCCTTTTTTTTTGTTGGCCACCCAGAAATAATATCTAGTCGAACATACCCCTTCGTTTAATGGATGGCAAGTGTAAAAACAACAAATTGTTTAACTTACTTTTTGTTTTGCGCCAAGTTGCTCATTTGCTCCTGCTGCTCATTTCGACCCATTCCTAGTCACTCTAGGCATTTGCCCACCCCAGCGCTACGGAACGAACTTTTCTGGCCAATAAATGACTGGGGAACTTGCCGGGGGTACCAGGTAGGATAGGTACAGCTCCGGATTCCACGTCCAAGACGTCCGCAATCGTCCAACCACGTAAACAAATGTTAACTTTCCCGTTTGCCTCGCCTCACTCACTCACTCTCTCTCTCTCGCTTTGCCTCCGACTACCTTTGTGTTTTTGGGAATTTTTTGATTTAGTGACTTTAATTTACGCCCTGCCCAGGTGCGCCAACTGTTGCCTCCATTTCCCCATCTGCGACCTTTACTAGCCAACCCCTCAGTACGCAAGCCACTTCTTCTCGATAGAAGCGTCAACTTCAGCTCCGCTGGTTCGTTTTTCGTTTTCATTTTTAGTGGTGCGGAAAATTGATTTATTACTTGGAAAATAAAATGTGCTACGTGTCGCAGGCACACACACACACACAAACACAGAGAGAAAGACAGCCAGGATATAGGCACACCTACGCACCGCCTCCGCTTCTATCTCGTTCTACACTTCACTTCGCTCCAATTCAGTTCAGTTCACTCCATCTTTCCCGTTCTGGCGGACTGGCCTCTGGAATTACGCGCATACATAAACGCCGACAGGCAGGGAGCCCCTGACCCCCGAAAACCCCCTTGGAGCCCCACAAAAACCCCCCCCTAAAATCCCCTCCCTTTTGGACCCTCTGCCACTGTGCACGTCTTGCTGTCAGTTTGTCTGTCAAATCACAAACGCGCCACAGTCGCAGACAAAGCTATGGACAGGGCCATGCCGCAGCTGCCAGTCCCCCACCCCCATCGAAAATCTCCAGCCCCCGCCCCTGCACACCTTACCATTGCCATGACAGACATTTGATAAATCAATCAATCAATTCGCGTTTTTTTTTACTTCTCTTTACTTTGCCTTCTCTGAGCTATGTGTTATTTTTATTATTATATTTATTTTCGTTTTTTTTTATAATCTTAATTTGTCTTTCGCTCAACCGCGAATGCCATTCATTTTGTTTGTCCTGGCTGGCTGTTTGTTTATGCTGCTTTTTGTTTACGCATTCTGGATTTTGCATACGGCGCCCTAACCCATCGGCAATTCACATCTGTTGCCTACTTTCGAGGGCTCGCGCTGGGGATGTGTTTATGATCGGACTGTATGAACAAAGTTTCGAAATGGTAGCGAAAAGTTGGTCCTTCGCGCATATAGGCGCTCTCGATTCATAGGGCATCCATTTTGAGGGAAACTTTGGCGTCGGGGCCTCTGATTTGTTTTGAAACCGATCGTCTTTGAGGTTGCGAAAAGTTTTGTTAATTGAAAGCTGAGGTTACTTGGTTAAGGGTGTGAAGATATTATAAGGATATTTTAAAACAGATTATAATTATAAACAGCTGTTGTTTTAAAATATTTAAATAAGATATTTAACTCCAGTTTGTTATAATATATTAGGGCCAGCAAAGAGAGTTCTCTAACTCAACATCCTCATTAAAAATTATAATATACCACCGTCTACCCTTACCAAAAATAGAGTCTCCTTTGCAAACCCTAGAAATCCCGTTTGCTTTTCGCCAATATTTATTCAATATCACCATTAGAAACTTGCAGATAAACCACCCTGCTCCATTCCAGGGAACCCATTTTGGGGACAGCGAAAACTAATTTGTTGCCTTTGGAGATTTCATTAGAAAGCCCCTGGCAAAAATGTGAAATTCCGCCAAAGCCTCGCCAATCCTATTGTAAAGTGTAAACACAAAACCGCCGCAACCGAATTCTGTCAGTGCTTGTTACTGCTCTACTACCCACCCCCCTGTAACCTTCGACCTCGAGCCCAGGACCACGCCCCCCCTCCCATCGCCGCCCAACTGTGTTATTGTTATTGAAGCTGGCATTTGAGTTTGGTTTGTTTTTGTGCGTTATAATATATTTGATTTGTTGTTGCCATTTGGCCACTTTTTTCGGTCCTTGCCGTTTTGGGTTTGACTTTTTGCCAGTTGGGTTTCGATCACTGGGAGCCCGCCCTTGTCATCCCTCTTGGGGCTGCTTTGCCCCCCCACCCCCACCCCCATTCTATTCGACGCCCCTTTGCAAATCCCCCATTTCACCCCGCCCACTGTCATTGTAATTGATGCCCTGTTGTTGTTTCTATATTGGTGCTGCTTTAGGCTGAACAAATTCTCTTCTTTTTTTTTTTTTGCTTTTTTTGTTTTTCGATTTGGCGGCACTCGGTTATGTTTGTTGTTCGGCTTTATGTTTTGGCATTTTCGCAATTATTTCTCGCACAAAATGTGGTTTTAGCAGTTTAATTGCTTTTGGCCCAAGTATGTGTCGATTCGCGTGCGTGTATATGTCTGTAGTTATTTTAGCAAATTTTCACAGCATCAGCATCAGCATCGATTTATATGCAGAGCACAAACGGCGGTCCCTCATCCGCGTCCTCATCCCATCCGCAACTTTGACCGCCAAGCAGCAGCTGGCGATTTTGCTACTGTTGTTGGTGTCCGACGCGGTAGCAGTTGGGTCAGAGGTCATATGGCACTTGCGGATTTACATGCGTACATTATAGCTAAACCCAAGAGTTTGACTACCTTAAAAAACACAAGTTAAGATTGGTAAACATTTTTTTTTCCAACTAATCACCATAATAAATGGATTTTAAAAGACCAAATCATTTGATTTAAAATCTCCTAAGCAAACATGGCTTTCTTTCATGTTGCAGTCGATAAGAAAAATTTTTACAATCCTTATTAAAACTATATTTGGTTTTACTTGGAGATCTATAAAGTGGTCTAGCCACTTCAACCTAGCATGCTAACTGCCTTGATGTTAATCAAATTAGATTTAAGAAACGACTATGTATATCTTATTAAATAAATGAGTGACTTTCTAGAGAAATATGTAGTTAAGATTCTAAAGGATGAGTCGCTATTTATACTCACATGTACTATACATGTTTTTAATGTTATGTGATGTGAAATTATTATGTGAAATGTGAAATTATTTAAGATCCAAATTGTTTCCTACAATAATACATTTTAATACTCAATGAGTTAGGTCTAGTCATTCAGATCTTTAAGAATATTAGAGTTTTAAAATAAGTACATTCTACAATTCTAGTTTCTTGACAACAAAAATTGGTTGATATCTAATTTGATGCTTCTAAGGATTATTATATTTGCTCTCTAATCTAATCATAAACATTAACCAAACTGCGTTTTTAAAATGCAGCAATCAAACATATGCAAAAAAGAGCTAAAAAGCAAAGTACTATGCTCATATAAATATACTTTGATGCATTTGAGCATGTAAATTAAATTAATTAAACTAAAAACAAATTAAATCATAGTAGATACAGGGTATCCTGGTTCCCTCAACCTTATGGCTGTAACCGCTGCTGGTTGGCAACACGCACTAATTGTGAGCGCAGTCGTTGTTGTCGCCGCTGTTGCTACTGTTGTTGCTGTTGTCCTGTTTCTGTTTCTGTTTTTGTGTTGTGTAGTGTTGTTGTTCCTGCCGCTGTCGCAATGGCCGTGTTGTTATTGTTTGCGGCTGAGCAATAAAACCTGAGCTATGTGGCCCGTTGTTCCTGTTCCGCTGCCGCTCGTCCTTCCCGCTTCCCTCCCCCCCTTTCCTTTCCGCTGTATGGACGGCAGGAAGCCCGTGACTGTGAATGTGAGTGTGAATATGTGTTTGCCATACGCGGCGTATGCGTGACATTAATTTAATTGCAATTTCACATGGGAATTGGCCAACAGTCGGCGCTCGTGTTTGTACTTCTGTGTGTGTGTGTGTGTGTGTTTGGTTAGGCGTGGTGTGTGGTGCAAGAAAAGTTATAAAAATCAGATTTATAAAATGTTAACTTTGATTTCATTTCTTATTTACGAGCCTGCGGTTAGACAGGCCAATGGGCGGTGGGCGTAACGCGAGAAGCATGTTTGCCTTCGTCTGGTTTGGTTTAGGTTTGGGTTCGGGTCTGGGTCTGGATGGTTTGGTTTGGTTTGGCTCTGTTGGGGTTAGCGGTTGATTCCCGGGATATAATACGCACAGACGTACATATGTGTATGTGTGCTGAGTGGTTCGGATTACACGGGAGAGAACATGTGTGCACTTTGATGGCTGAGCAGCGCATTTAGCGAGCACATCCTGCGGCTGCCGTTTCACTTTAATGAGTTAATTATAACCAAAAGGCGTCGATTATGCTCAGTTATGCGCACACAAACTGTCGCCATTTCGCATGCTTCACTGGAGCAGAATGGGAATGTCTCATTCTATCCCCGACCACTATTCCCCTGCCCCAAAACCATCTTCTTACCCCAAACCATTCCCTCCAGGAATGCCGAAATCCTCCTGCTGTATGTGACACAATGTCCTGAGACGCTACAACGAGGTCTCCTTTTGGCATTATGATAATGACATGTTTGTTTGTGTGTTTGTCTGCCTGACAGGTGTAGAAGTGTGTGTTTGCGTGAGTGGATGGTCCTTGAGCGGGTCCTGAGCTTTCTTTAAGTCGCGCATTAACCGGTCCAAAACGATTCCGTTTATTGAGTGCCCTAAACAACCGGCATCAGTGTCAATGTCTTCGGTTTCCACACTGCACTGCTGCTGTAATTGGCAACTCTTCGGCGGGCTCAATTTTTAATTGGCAATTGGGTTTGGGCGCTGCTGTGGGCGCTTTTGAGGCGTACGTGTCGTATGCGTAATTTGGGGGCTTTCGTCGGCTTAGGCCAACTGGGGCGAGTGTCATTTGTGGCATGATTAATTGATGCTCATCAATGTGCTTAAACTCGATTTAGGTGGCATCAATCGCGAGGCGATGCCGAAGCTAAAGCTTTCCCCTTGACGGCCCCAAAAAGCAATTTGGGAGTGCAAATTTTAATTAATTTTGGAATAATCCTTTTGTAATATTCACAAATGAATACAAATTGTTATTAATTCTCAAGACCGGCATCGAGGGAAATCGCGCAATCGGCACATCCATCGCTGTGAAGATTCCCTTCCGCCAGCCATTGTTTCGCCCGCACTCGTAATTATTGAATTATGCAAATCACGGGGATCCGGAAAACTTTTCCGAATGCTTTATTAAACAAACAAAGCAACAGCAACAAAAAAAATAATTGTATAAACGAGAAGCGTATAAATCAATATATCATAAATCACGATAACTGCTTGAATAACTAATAAATCACGGACGTGTGTGTTTCCTCTTTGCATTTAACCGAAACCAAACCAAAAACCAAAGCCAAAACCAAACCCAACCAGACCGAAACGAAGTCACTTATTAAATCAGAGGAATTTTCCAGATTTATAGTCATACCCCTTTGCTGGCTGGTTAAAATGCACTTAATTCATATAAATCTGCTTAGGCACCTCAATTAGTTTGGGAACCTTTTTGGGCGACATAAATTCAATTTAAAATTCACCGGCCGAACAAGGAATCCTTGCAGGTTTTTAATTCATTTAAGCTAAAATGCATTTAATCTTCTTATTGCTACTGGCAAAGTAAAGCCAGGAAACTGCGAGAACGCAAAGGAGCCGAGGGTATTTATGCACTCAACCAGCTTGTCAAAATTTCCGACGAGTAATGAAGGCAAAATATTCTGGCGTATTAACCGAAATGAAATCAACTAATGAAAGTCATCTGAAATGCCATATCTCCCTCCCAGTTGCTCGTTCTAATATATATATATTTTGTCTCTGGTGGAATGTAAATTTAATAACCATTTGCCGTTGATTGCACACTGCTATCTGTGCATTTTCGTGTGTGTTTGCATGTCCATCGGACGACTAATGCAATTCACAATTTATGCTGGCCAACATTTACAGTCTAAGTGCAATTTACCAAAATTTATGATTGATAATGATGCTCGATTGTGTGTTAAAATTACCCAAACCATCCAGCTATCTATCATTCTCGCTTTATCCCTGCCATCCATCTATTTTGGGAATCTCGGCATTTGTGGGCGGCAAAAGAAGCGTTATTTCGATATTACAAAATGCATTAAATACACCAAATTCCCACACAGCATCGGCTTCGAGCTTAAATTATTCTTAGTTTGATCATTATATGCCCCAATACACTGGCCGAAAGTTGATTGACTTTCATTGATTTGTGCTTACTGGGAATTGGGAATATTAAGTTGTTGTCAAGTGGATTTTTCAATGCAAGAGGGAAAGGGTTTATGGTCTGATGACTGGCAAATTGAAATATTAATTATGCCTGTGGAATGAAAGCCACTTGGAATGCTTTAATCTTCTTAGTAACTAATCTTTCAATATGATTTGAACGTGGGATACCTCTATGAATTTGTGGTTGAATTCTCTAATACCCTTCAACATTACATTACAACAAATTTCAAACCATGGTACATTTTTCCGTATTTCCAATTGCTTTCAGAACACGAACGCAAGTCTGCACTTCTAGATTCCATAACTTGAGTAATTGGATCCCGATTTAGACGTGATACGCCTCTATTAATTTGTATTTGAATTCTCTTATTAACTACATTTAAATATTTTCTTCAAGCGGGGGTCAAAATTTTAACCCATTTTCATGTTCCATTTTTTTGAATTTCCAATGACTTTTTACAATAGGCCCACAAAAATCACCTTCAAGATTCCATAACTTGAGTAATTGGTTCCCGATTAAGACGTGGGATACCTCTATGAATTTGTATTTGAATTCTTTAATAATCTACATTTAAATACTTTCTTTTAGCGGGGGTCAAAATTTTAACCCATTTTCATGTTCCATTTTTTCGAATTTCCAATGGCTTCCAGAATATCTGCCCTTTTAGACTCCATAACTTGAGAAATTGAATCCCTATTGAGACGTGGGATACCTCTATGAATTTGTATTTAATTTCTCTAATAAACTACATTAAAATATTTTATTTTAGCGGGGGTCAAAATTTTAACCCATTTTCTGGTTAAATTTTTTCGAATTTCCAATGACTTTCACAATGGGCCCCCAAATCTGCCCTTCTAGATTCCATAACTTGAGTTATTGGATCCCGATTAAGACGTGGGATACCTCTATGAATTTGTGGTTGATATTTCTAATAAACTCCATTAAATTCTTAACCCATATTCCAAAATATATTGCATGATATAAAACTGAAATGAAGAGGAAACAGATTTTATGGTTTTGATTTGTTTTCTATACTGATTTCAAAAGTTTCCTTTTAGGAAAATGCAAATTTAAAAGCCAAACTTTAAATTGCTTTGTTTTTCTTTATTTCGGCCAAACGATTTTGGCTTCATATATTTCTTGAATTTTTGCAAATTATATCAGACAAATGCCCGACTGTTTCAGATTGTCGCCTATGAATTTAAGTTTCGGCTAAATTTATGTTGCAGTTTCCTGCCATAAACTTGCTGGGACAAACGGCTCCGTTGTCGTTCGTTGTTGGCCCGTTTGTTCTTGGCTCAGTGGTGTGTATTGTCTTTGGCTAGCTTTGAAATCCTTCTGCAATTCAACAAGGACACACACAGGCACACACGCACACAGACGCCCCTGGCACGCACACAAGGACGTGGCAGGGGAGGGGGGACCAACACATAAATGGCTGGCAACATTCTCGTAACATTATCAATGACAAATTTGATGAAATAATAATGATTTATTTGCCAAATTGCTCAAGTGTACAAATGTGTATAAATATGCGCATATATAGATTCGCATGAATATATATATATATATGTCAGTATAAGTGTGTGTATGTGCATATGCAAAGAATGAAGAGCCTGGATTTATCGCTATTGTTGTTATCCTGCCTGCTATTATTGCTGTTATTGTTGTTGTTACATGGCGTAATTGCTGTTTGACATGACATTAATATTTGAAGCCAAGTTTTTCGAGGCAACCCCATGGGACGTGGGGTGATTGCTTTGGCATCTGCTGGGCTCATCACAAAAACATAATGCGATTCATTAATTGATTCAATTTATGCAAATATATATATGTGGCCCAGTAACCATTACCAATACCAGTGGCATTCGCATTTCCCCTCCATAACCCCGGGGAAACTTAAATGAAAGTCAGCGGGAGATGCGGCCAAAGTTGGCGAATTTTTAATTCATGTACCATGAGCTCATTAGAGCGTAAAGTTCATTTAACAATTGTCATGGATAATGGATAAGTCCGCCGCTCCCCGGAATTCCCCCTGTTTGCCTGGAAGCCAGCTCCAGCTCCAGATCCCAGCTCCTGTCTGCCAGGGAACGAGGTGATGGTGCGGTGTGAGGGAATTAAAAACTTTAATTGGCTGCGGCGCATGCTGCGTATGCTTGATATGCGATAGCTCTCGGCATATGCAAAAGGATTTGTTGCACGGCGGGGGGGAAAGAGGATGGGGAAAAAGAGGATGGAAAAGCGGGAAATGGCGGCCCTGTTCGCAAAGTGGCAGCTGTCTCCTTTCCAGCCCAAAAACAGAGCCAGTCCGAAAGCAGCCCAAAAGCAACCCATTTTCAGCCCGACACACAACCAACCGGCGAACCGAACCCAAACTGAAAGTGCCGCTAATGCGCTTAACTATTTGAAATATTTAACGTTGTGGAGGCGTGGCAGTGTGGCTTTGTTTGTTGGCTTGACTGTTGCACACACACACACACACACGCACACTTACAGTGGGAATATTTCACTGCTGCCACAGCATCAGATGGCGGCATACGTTGCGTATGAGTGACATTTTGATCACTTTATTTGACTGCTAATAAATGCGACGCTTATTAATTTCTCTGGGCCGCAAAGGGCACCGTCGCCCTCTGGGAATGTCAAACTTTTTGTCACATGTGCGAGGTGGGATTTGTGCGCCCAACTCCCCCCTTTCAATCACTTATGTTCTCTTTTTTTTCGTGTTTGCTACATTATGCCACGTGGTTTGGGGCCTGAAATAATAAACTCTTAGCCAGTCGACGGCTGTGTTTATTATCGCTAAAATGCACAATTAGTTGATGTTTTTGCGGTGCTAATGCCTTAATGCCACGCCCCCCACACGCACACACATTCGCACACATATCTGCAAAAGCAGCGATAAGTGACCAACTATAAGTACACACATATAGTATATATGAGTATCCCGACACTATGCGAACCCACTCTTCCACTCGGCTAGTTCATTTCTGTCGCTGCCTCTGTGCGGTCAGCCAATGAGCGATAATTATGTAGTGTATTTATTATTTTAACCGCTAATTACATAAAATGCATATTAGTATGGAAATTATTTATAAATATGTTAGCCGAATGACATAAGTACATAGTTGTGAGCACCCATTCCATACTTGCATTATCCCATGGTTTATAATCATTTTGCCCAATTCCGCTGGGCAGCTTTCATTATCGATTGCCATGCACCACCCACTTTTTCACGCGATTATCATGCAAATTGTCCTCCTGATGAATGGCTGTTGGCCCCCAATTTAGATGTTTAGTTTTATGTATGGACATTGTTCGCGGTGACTTTGGTCTGGTTAATCCTAGCTTTTGACAGCCAAAAAAGGGGTGAATTGGTCGGTCGAAAACAAAGCTATTAATTGATGCACCACAAAAAAAGATAAGTTTGTTGGAAATACATTTCCACAGATGAATTGATTTTATATAAAAAGAGTAAAGTAAAAATCATAAGCTTGGATTTAGAATACTGAAAAAATATTAAGGTCCAACTTAAATTACCACTGAAATGTATTTTTTATTTTTAAATAATTTACTTAAACATTTCAAAGAGAAAAGTTTTAATTTTTAATCTTACTAGCTAGGTCTAAAAAAAATTTATAATTTCGTAATAATTATTGAAATTCAAATATCAATTTTTTTTGGTGTACTATTTATTGTAAGCTTACAACAATGGCACTCATATATTGAAGCACTATTTTAATTAATGCAAAATCCGAACAACCACTTTTGATTGTTTTTAGACCAAACAGCGGTTGAATCCTTAGAGATCAGGAATGCGCGTTTAATCCGGATTACAGACCGAATCCGAAGCCCTTACCTCAATTCAAAAAGGCCACGGCTCTGACCACAGGTACGCGTATTAACCCGCCCAAGGTATTCCGAATCCCTCAAAGTTCTGCGGCGAATCCTTCAACGCACACAAAGGCACACAAACAAACAAACAGACAGACAAAACACACACACATATACACTTTGAAACGAGGAAAGGGATAAGGATGAGTCAGGATGAGAATGGAGATGGGGATAGGACAGTCAGCAGATTTTTGTTTACTTTCCGAAAACTAACGAGCAACGAAACTAAGACGCTCCATTTTCTTTACAGTTTATTATGAGCTTAACTTTCCATTAAAAAATATAAATCCCCATGAAGCGGAATGCAAGCCGTAGAAGCCGAAGACGCAGTTGAACGAGAAGAAGGGCCGGGAAAAAAGTATCCCAGGGCCCGGAAAACAAAGAAATGGAGGCAGAACGAATGCCGAATTTTGTGCCGAACCATTTGCTTGTAGTTTTTTAACGGGCAGGCGCAAAAAATGGGGCAAAAACGTAAAGAAAACATATAGAAAAAGCATCGAAATAAAAAAATATAACAAAAAAACCATACACCAAACAAAAGTGAGCTCTAAGCTGAAAAGGGGGAGGCAAAAACGTTCGGAGAAGAAAGCAAATGTGTATAAATTTCAACAAAATATCTTCCAACTTAATAAAAGTTTTGGGGTTTTTCTCTTGTTTTTCTTTCGCTGCTGCTGTGTGTGCTCTTTGTTTTTTAGTTTGTTCGAAATACCTTTCAACTTTTGGCTAAATAATCTGCAAATTCATACATACAGAAGCTGATGTGCATTCAGCAGTATTATAGATACAGCCACATGGCAGATAAGCACTCACATACGTATGCAAATAGCAACAGTCCCCCCTACCACCCAGAAAAACCCTCGAATCCCCCGCCCCCCGAAACACGCATCCCCTTATGAGCATGTGTACATTATCAATTCATGACGAAAGGATGGGAAAAAACTTCATTTTTACCGAAAAAAAAAGAAACCCCACCCCAAGGTCCCCTCCACCCAGTCCCTGGATGTCCTGAATGTCCTGCTAGGGCAGCAACAATGGACCCAGCTCGATGATGACGCCTCAGTTGCCACAGTGAGCACCAAAATGGGCCACAGGATGTGCAGGAGACAGGGTCGATTCGGGATCGGTATAAGGATGGGGATACGGAGTACAGGACACTGACAACTCCCCAGATGAATGCTCCTGATGGGGCTGACATCCGAACCGAACTTAACCGAACTGAACTGAACTCAACCGAACTGAGATGAGATGAGATGAGCGAAGCTGAGTTGCGTTGAAGTTGCCTTGACTTGGCAAACTTTACTCCCAACTTTGGCCATATTCCCTTTCTCCTCGCCGCTCCTCTACCATTTTTTTTTGTTATTTTGCTTTTTGCCAGGATAATAAAAATTTGACATTAAATATGCAGGAGTCAGGAGCAAATGAGCCTGGCAGGAGGGCTGCTAGCTGACGGCGGGCTTTAGTTTAATCAAATATCAAATTGAATTACCAAAGCCGCCAAACAAAATGTGTCAACAATGCGGCCGATTGCGGCAAATTTGTACAGGGCAAATACTTGGCCATATTGTTTGTTTGCCAGCCTGTTTGCCACGTGTGTTGTTCGCCGTTTTTCTCCCGGCCTTTGTATTGTTGTTTGCCGCCTCGATTCGGTTCGTTTTGGTTTGGTTTGGTTTTCGAAAAAGACCTCGCATTGAATGGCGATGATTAAAATTGAATGGCTTTATTAACGGCAAATGTCCCGCGGCAATCGTTTGATTCAATTCCAATTTGGCTAAAGCGAATGTGAATGCAAATGCCGACAACGACAGCCAAATTACAAATGAACAAACACCAAATGTTTGTCAAAAGCACACACACACACATCGCAATGTGCACGTGTGAATATCTGTGGGTGTTGGAGACTTGTTAATTTCAGTGGCAAAAGTTGCCAGAGCAAGGCACAGAAAAAATAATAAAAATCTCGCAAAATATGATGACCCTCGAGCCCCCGAAGCCCCCGAAGCCACCCAATCCGCACCACTCCACTTCGCAGTAAGCGTCATAAAAATATGAGAAATATTAAAAGCCCGAACCGTGTGGATGACCAGAGTGCCAGGTGGAAGTGTCTATGTGCTGCCGAGGAGCATGTGAGTGGGTGAGTGGGCGGATGTGGGTGGCGAAGGACCTGCCACAATGGTCCTGTAGCCTGTTCTACGGATCCCAGGGGATGCGGCACGTAAATCGTAAAAAAAGGTTCCCTGCGAATTGGTAATGGCCAACGGCACACCACTCGGGGCCATACGTGTCTATGAGATTTCCCCAAAATAAGTTTCCTTCGACGTGTGCGGAGGCGTCGGTGTGTTTGGATTATGAAAATGGTCCTTAAAGCGATTGAAACGATCAAACATTGATGGCCGAAAATGATTCCGAATGATGAATGATTCGAAAATGTCTTTGCCAAGTTTACTTTTCCAATTGGGGAATGGGAAAATTAAATTGATCAAAAGTAAATGGGGGTCAAGAGTTTATAAGAAGATTATAGAATTTATTTGTAGGCCTAAGCCGATTTAAAAGTTACGTATGTGTAAATATACATTTAAAATGTATTTACGTATTTATTAGACTTTCTGCTTATTAGTCAAGGGATTACTGCGGAGTCTGAAATCGAGGGATGAAAAGATTACAGGTAATTGAATTACCTTTTCTAGTGGTTGAGAAAACTTAAATAAGTTGGCTATAATAATTTATCATGTGATGCATAGAATACTTAATACTAGAATTGGTGTTGCATGGATTATTCAAAATAAAGAATTTATCAGCTGCTGACAATATAATATTAGGAAATAAGATATTATTCAAGAGTAAAAGCTAATAATCAACTTTAAGTAACTGCCAAATTATCGAAAGTGTTTAGAGGGTATCAGTAGAACTCCAGGTCCCTATATGCAGGTGGGATATCTGGGGGACTATCGCATCTGGGCCATTAGACCTGTCCAGATTATACCGTCGCTGCATGAAGGCGAATCGACATCTGAATTGATAACAATCCGCTTTCACACGATTTGGAATCCGAGTCCTGCAGCTCTGGTCCTTCTATTTTCCGCATTTCCGCCCACCTGCTGACTGATTTGGGTGTTTTGCAGGGTTTTGGAAGGAATTTAGTTCCTATGTGTGTGTGTGTGTACGTTTGCGATGATGGACTGACCGACTGGTTGATTGCTAGATTGACAGACTGACAGAATGACGGACTGCAGCCCGCTCGCTTGTTAGGATGATAGCTCAAGCTTTTTGCTACGGCTTATGCACGTAAGTCGCTTATGGTCGCCCTCAGCTCATGCATATGTATGCATTGTTAACAGTGAAACAAACCAATTGTAACTGTGCATGTCTGTGTGTAAGCCGTATCTCTGGGTGAGTGTGGGTGTATGGTGTATCTGTGTGTTTCTGTTGTTGATATGACCATAAATTTGTAGCGCAGCTTCATTGCCAACTTCTCCTGCTCGTCGTGTGTAGGTTGTTTATTTTTGTGCAAAACTTTCGAAGGGAAAACTCACAATGGCCAGATGACAGATACGAGGGGATGGTACAAGAGGGGGGGTGTAGGAGTCAGGGGGCCAAAGGATATGGCCAAAGTCTGCAGCAGTGGCAGAGCAGCAACTCACAAAAGTATCAAGTGTTGTTTTTGACGGCTGCATATTGACTTAACTGTAAAAATAACAGCAAGACGGAGTCTCCAGGACACACAGCAGACAGATGAGGAAGATGAAAAAGATGAGATTGGGGGGCGGATACAAGAGGGGTCCGGTGGGTGGTCCATGTCCATGTCCTTGTCCATGGCGCGTGCTGCAAGTGTTTGGATTGAGTTGTTAGGCAACTGATTTGATTTACTGAATAATAAAAAACCAACCAAAACATTCACACACACTGACTGACAGGATGGCCAACACACACACACACATTCACAAGGATATTCAGGGGTCGCAGGATACTGGTGGCAGGACTGACAGACTGGGCCATAAACAGTCATAGACACTTGGACATGGCCCGAGCACGAATGGCAAGTTTATCAACTACAATAAGAAAATGTGACAGCCAAACGAGAGTGAAATAAAACTTTTCCTCTTTTCCACCATCTTTTTCCCACTCTCACTCTAACACACAGACAAATTTTTGCTGTTGTTGTATTGGCATTGCAAGTTCCATAAAAAATGCAAAATACATTTGAGCAATGAGCAACAACAAAACCAGAAAAGTGGCAACACAAAAGGAATGAGGGGAAAACCAATTGCAGGCAAGAAAACGATGAAAAAATTCTGATACAATTTGCAGGAAAAATAAAGAAATAAATAAGAAAAATCGCTTTCTTCTCATGAAATACTGAGCGCTCACACAGGCACACACACACACAAATGCCATACAAATCACATAGCTACATATATATACGTACACATTCTAGCGAATTCACATTGCGAATTCTCAGTTCAATTGCGGCAAAAGTTTAAGCGGATATCCTTTGGCAGCCAGGACATCATCGAGCACTACTCCAGACTGATTTGAGTGCGATTTGTGGACAAGTTTCGGTTCTTTTCTGGGGAACGGAAATTTTACGAACAGGAACCGAAACTTCAATCTATCAAAGTCTTAAGTGGCGAAGAATTTTGACGATTTCAAGTTCTCAAGTTTCTGAGCTTTACAGAAATGGTATGAATCGTGTTCTGCCCCATTTATATTATTATTGTTATTAAAGAAAAAACAAATCATTTCTGACCAATCTTTAAATCAGATTTAACTAAAAAACAACCAAATGAAATATTTGCCTCTGTGATTTAAGCACGTTTCACAAATTTCTGAAATACTTCACTGCCAGTTCATTGAATACTAAAAAATTCTCGTTAAATTTGCATCGGAATAAACAAAAACGAGACAATCAATATTGTGAGTGAAACGAATATTCCATTTAAACTTCTCACAGCGACACACAGCAGAAGATATAAAATGCAATATTTACATAGATAAATTATCTCGACTGAAAGTTTCCCTTTCACAGCAGAGGCCATAAAAATTGTTTTCATAAGTCCGATTTCCTGATCGGTAAATTCATAATTTATGATTATTATTATTTGTGCCAGGGCGAAAAGCACACGCATATCTTTCACCATTCATTGATCACTTTCCTGGGGCGTCTGACAAATCCTGCATAGTCTGTATCCTGAGTTTTGTAAATTGGAGTGGTGAAACATAAAAGGAGAACAATGCAAATAATAAACATAAATATAAGGAAAAATATTTCACATTGTGGTGCAGCAGCACTCTCGCAATCACTCTGATGTATATGTGGGACCATAAAATATGGCCAAAAATGACGTATGCGTAGCATAAACCAAAGACAAATGAACAATTGGATATAAATAAGCGACATATCCCAGCCAGACATGTATACACTCACAAAAAAACGAGCGTGATGCAGAGCGACGCGGATGTAAGTGAAGCTGACAAAAATGCAACAGCAGCGCCGAAAAATTAACAGCAACAGCGGCGAAGGACAATGGCCAAAATGAAACAGAAAGCAGAGAAAGCGGAGAAAGCTGGGTGGCAGGGGGGCTCGAAAAAAGAGAGTGGAGTGCCATGTAAAAGCCTTTCAATGCACGCTGCATACTTTTAGGCGATGCGTGTTATGCGACGCCCGCGGCCTCAATGTGTTTGTGTGTATCTGTGTGTGGGCCTAGAAAACGCGATAAAAGCAATGCATAAAATACGCCAACGAAAAAACACGCACATACACACTCACAAAAAGCGAACGAGCGAAGAAAATTGGGTGAAACAGCAGCGGGATGACAGCCGGGGAAAAAAAGCAACAATAGACAGGGGGAATTTTCGAATTTTAAATACCTGGTATTTAGACGGGTCTCCTTTTCCCTCGGCTTATAACTGAAACGTGTTCTCTTTCGAAATACCATATCATTTTATAATGTAGCTCGAAAAAGCATGATAGCCTTAATACAATTGTATTGAGTACCCCACTTAACTAGGTTTTAAATATCATCATCAAAAAATGGGTAAAAAATACATATTTTCAGATCGGTTTGTTGCTGACATATTTACATTAAAGCGGACCTCAGTTGCGCTCCAAATTGATGGTCATTTTAAGTTGCCTCGACTGCAAATGCATAATTCATTCGAAAAGAAAAAAGTTAAACACCAAATGGCTTGAATGCCTGCGAGATGCTTTTAAAATATATCACTCATACGCACTGTTGCTGCAGCTTACATACTGAAGGAATTTGTTTATTTACACCACACAGCTTACCCTAGTGAATGTTTGGCTTTTTGTTTATTTTAAATAATAACTTAAGTCATTAACTATGACCAAACTAAAGAATTGCTTATAACTTAAATAAGAAAAGTATCTTTTATTCATGACAGAGAGTTTGGAAAACCACTATCAGTTACTTTCAGATCTCTAAAACCTTTGATCTTCATAAGACACGAAACCTGTTGAAACTTTTATGGAACTCAGAATATATCCCCTATGATGTTATCCAATAATTAAAATCACATTATTCTAATGGATTGACTTAACAGATTCACTTTGACCAGAGTTAAAGAGTTATTTATAACTTAAATAAGAAAAGTATGTTTTATTCATGACAGAGAGTTTGGAAAACCACTATCAGTTACTTTCAGATTTCTAATACTTTTGAACTTCAAGAGACACGAAACCTGTTGAAACTTTTATGGAACTCAGAATGTATCCCCTATGATGTTATCCAATAATTAAAATCACATTATTCTAATGGATTGACTTAACAGATTCACTTTGACCAGCTGCATATACCCCTTAAGCCGGCGAATAATGGGTGCAAAAAAGAAATGGCAACTATGAAATGAGTGGCAAAAGAGGCAGCACGTCCAAACGATGGGCGAGCAACAAAAACGTTTCATATAGATGGGCTTGAGAGCCTGGGTGTGTGGGTAAATGCATACATATACGACTGAGCCAGTGTGTGTGTGAGTGTGTGTGTTGGTGTGCCTGTATAGAAAGCGCGCTGGCGACGTGCATATGCTTGAATGCGCGTGTTCGCACTTGCTGGCGAGCGAATACAAAAAATAAAATGGCAACCAAATGCACAGCAAACCCAAACACACACACACACACAGGCACATGGGTCCCGTGTATGCATGCAATTGCATATGTATGCATGGTGAAAAACGAGTGCAAGTGGAAAAATAAAACATTTTTGCAATTAATTGCGCTCAATTTAAAATGTTGCAAAATTAATTCAAGAGTCATGCCAAATACACAGGCGCAGTCATTTATGCAAACAGAGACAGCCGCAAGGGGGTTGGGGAGGGGGTAGTGGGAAAATGGAAAATCCAGAGTGGGCGGTGAAAGGGGGGTTGATCACAGCTGAAAGGCTGCTCAAGCGACCAGACAAATGCGCAGTTGAAACGGACACACACGGAAGGACATGGCTCCTCCTCGCATGTGGAGAAAGCGGTGAAAGGAGTGAAAGCAGCTCCAGGATGCAGAGAAAGGCTCAGCGGCAGGACCAGGAAAAGGAACACGAACAGGAGCAGGAGCAGGAGCAGGAGCACACAAATGTGGCGTTGATGAGCAGACGCCAGAAGGGACTAGGTGCCGGACAAACGATTCCAAGACACAGGACACACTGCCACGCACACACACACACACTCACACACACACACACACTGGAGCTCACTAACCAATACAGGCAAAGAAGCTCAGGAGCCAAGCAAACAGCAAAAGGAAAGCGACAAGGAGGCGATGCGAGAGCCACTGCAATAAAAATAACAAAGCGACCGGGAGAAATGGGGGGGGGTGGTCTCTAGGAAAAGCGAGTTGCAGACGGATAGAAAGCCAAAACCAAATGAGCAACAGCACATGCACTCCGAAAAAGGACCTTTGGGATTTCAAAGCCAGAGTGCAAGCAATCTGCAAAATGATTCGCTATTCTGGCCAAGAAAACGGTGGAGAAATTTAAGAAGACCTTTCTTTTATGGCTGAATGGCTATTTTGAATGATAAATATTTGATCAACTTAACAATACATTTTTCATCAGATTGAAAACGTTCTTTAAAAAACATTTAAATTTTGCCAAAGTTCAAAGGTCAAGTCATCCGAACTTTATGATGAGTAATTAAAGCCATAAACTTAAATTTTGACTAACTTATTTATTAGAATTATATTGATTTTTTTAAGTTGATGCTGAGAATAAAATATCAATTCTTAAAATGTTAAACTGCAGACTTTTTAAAATAAATAAAATTAGTTGGTCAAAATTTAAATTTATGGCTTTAATTCCTTAAGATCAGCTTTAAAAAAGCTTTATGAATTTCTTCAAGTGTACCAATGCCAACACACACTCACACTTGTGCATGTGTGCGGTGCAACATGGCAAGATTGTGGACTCAAATGGATTTCCATGTTGTCATTGTCGCCGGCGAAGGAGTTGCAACAGGAGCAGTTGCAGCAGCAGAAGGAGCTGCCGGAGCAGACGAAGAAGCAATTCCAGTTGCCGTCACGGAAGTTGCCTGTTGAAATTAAGCCAACAGCAATTATGGCAACAAATGCGGCTAGCAGCGTCGATTATGCGCCCCCTTCCGCTTCTTCCGGAATTCTAGAAATTTTTCTAAAGACGTTCAGCCTTGGCTCCGTAGCACAGCCAATTATACATACGATCCCCGAGAGGTTTTAGCTGGGAGAACTTAAAGTTGAATTTTGGTACTCCAGCAGCACTGCTTAGGTTCTACATTCAACATTAAAATGAAAAGTAAAGATATGAATATTTTTATGAACATTCAAATAATATTATAGTATAAATATATTTTGAATGAATAAATTCCGTGTCTCTTTTAAAACTCGAACTTTTCTACAGTTTACTGCAGTCAGTCCATTACAAGCCAATGAAAAAGAGACGTAAAACGCCATTCAAAAATCACTTCCTCAAAGTCAAAATTAAATTTCGCCATTTGCCATTCGTAACCTGTCCGTCGTGTCAATCCCGTAGCTCAGCTTTTCAATTACAATCAAATTTGTCAAATGATTGAGCAATCACGACTATTAGATAAGAGATAACACACAGCAGAGAGCAAACAGACGGGCAGTCGGGAAAAAGTGCCCGGGAAAAAAGGGAAAACAAAACCAAGGGAAACCTTCCAACCAGAACGAGCGTGTAAAAATCATATGCATGTACGTATGTGTGTTATCTTATCGCTTCCGCTTCCGTTTTTCAGCTTCGAGCTACCAACTCTGGACACATGCAAAAAACAAGGAGTAAAATCAGGGGGAAATGGTTAAAAAAAAAAGCAACACTTGTGCCCAGTTCAATGGAGTTATCGTCGAACCCAGTGCGTTTTACAAAACTCCCCCCAAGCAATTCCCCAAATATATATGTATATACACGCGAGTTTTTTCCATGATTCCTTTTTTTTCCCTTCTTGGGGTAACGAAGTTTTCCCAGTTTGGCTGCGAGTGTCTCACTGTGGGCAAATAAATGCCAAGCGCTACGTAAACCAAATAAAGTCGAAGGCACGCACAGCCCCACACCCACACCCACACAATCGTACTCAACCGCACACACATGCCCGCACGCACACACATTTAACAGTAACAGACGTTGGCAATGAACGCAGCAGCGACAGGAAGTAGGCAACAGCCTTTTAGTCCTTTAGTTGCTCAATTTCAGTTTCACACTTCCGACGAGCAGGAAGACCCCAGGACACCCGAGCACTCACAATCACACAGTGGCTGTCACGAAAATAACGCAGCCAGGCAAATTCGTTTCCTCTAGTTGACAAATTTAAAGCTGGTACTGCTTAAAATAATGTTAAAGGGAATGCTTTCTTCTATATCATTGAAATCAGTTCCATTTTTGATTAAATAGTTATTATAATACAGTTCATCCTTACATTTACGAACTTAATTGTTTAATATCTTAAGGTCAATTTTATGGAGTTGAACTTTGTCCCTAATAGTCATACCTTCTGTTGGTCGTAGGTATAAGTATTGGTTTTAGTTTTAAAACCTATGAATTTTTTTAATTTTTTGAAAAAGTTCTTTTCTTTTAGTAACTTTACTTTTGTACACGAAATTTTCTATAGGAGTCTTTATTTTTATTTTAAGAAAAAAATCGCCATTAACTGTGCATTTTGTATATTCAGATCGAAAATATTTTTGAGTGTGCAGTTTTAATTTTTAGCATTTAATGTAAACAATCAAAATAATGATTTTTAATCAGATTCCACTCATATTTTAATTTTTATATTTTAAAAACCATTGGCTTTCTTCCCTTGAGAACTATTGCCATGTCCACCGCTGTTTCAAATGAGACAGACAGCTATGCATATGGGTAAGACAGCGGAGACCCCGTCTTGTCAGCGTCTCTTCCCCGGGTCCTTCATTTGGTCCTGGCCTGGGACACTTACCCTCCTGCTCCGCTGCTCCGCTCATCTTCTTCTCCATTCCTGAGCCGCTGCAGGCGTAAAAACGTGCGGCGTACAATTTACACAACGAAGCGAGTTGAGGGGGCAGCAGGAAGAGCAGCTGGAGGAGCAGGAGCAGCAGGACATGGGCGGAGGGAGCAGGACAGGGACGAGGGAGGCGTCGCAAAAAGACATGCAACAACAATTAAACTTTCAAAGACGTCGCTGCCGCCGCCCGACACGGGAAAAGTAAACCGAGCAAAAGTTGTTAACGGGGCATAAAAAATGAACAAGGAGGGAGAGCGAGTAAGGCAACAAAAAAAACGTGCAAACAGATGGGAGGATGAGTGGTAAGAGCCCGGGAAGATGGCCAAAAGGAGGGGCCAAGTGGCAGCAGCAGCAGCAGCAGCAGCCTGCAGTCGTGCGGGAAAAAGGAAAAGGCACGCGCAGCCAAGACGGAAAATGGGGGCCCGGGAAAATGGGGGGCGTTCCAGCAGACAGCGGCAAATTCGCATGCAAATTGTGCGCGAAAAAAGAAGTCAAAAAAAAAATCCAGCACCAAAATGAAAAAGGGGAAAAGAGCGAACATGAGCTGGCAAAACCCCGAGTTTAGAGTTGGAAATAACGAAAGACCAGGCCAAGAAAAACTTTTGGCCCCAAAGATGGGGTACATGCTACTCATGTGTGAGTTTCAACATAAATGTAAACAATAAAATTGTAGAAAATTGTTGAATAAATAGGGTTGCCTAGGGCGAGGGGGCAGCCGGGCAAACTGCCGGCGGAAAAGCTTTTTCTTGTCATCATTTCACGACTCTGCAGCCACACATTTCCACCGCCACTCCTTTCCTTACCCCCATTTTAAGCCAGATTTTCCAGCTATGTATGTAGGTGTGAGACAACGGCAATTATCGCAATTGTCCCCAGCACTCATTCACTCACTCAAAACAGAAACAGAGGCAGCCGAGAGACGAGGCCAAGTCGGAGCAGCCTAAGCCATCAGCATTTGTTCATTCATTCCGGTGGGGGGGGGGGGTTGGTGGGAATGATGTCCTGGGAAGAGGATTCCAGGGGGTGCCGTGCCCCATTCATTCGACTTACGCATTGTTCCTGCTCTGACGCCTTGCTGGCTTTTGTTGCTGAGCTGTGTTTACATTTACACTGCTGGCTGAAGGCAGCAGGCAGCAGGCAGCCGGCCGAGGCAGGCATCATTTCCATTTTGCCTGCCACTTGGCAGTTGGCAGTCGGTAGTCCTTCTGGCTTAGAGGGCCACCCATTATAGCCATCCAACCCCCACCATCGCATCCCCTCGCAGGCCATGAAAACCCGCTGTTGCCTACTTTGCGGCGCATTTAGTTAAATTGTTTATTTGTCTGCTGCAAGCTTTTCAGTTTGTTCACAATCAATTAAAAGTCAAGCGGCAATGTTTAATTAAGCTAAAAGAAGCGCCGACAACTGCAGCCATTTTCCATTTGCAGTGGTTTTAATTAGTGTCGCGCCCTCTTAGCCAAAACCCCCATTTCTGAGTGCCCAAGCCACCCCACTTATCCTTGACTTGGCCCAAATTGAGTTATTAGATGCTCATTATCGGTCATTCCCGCTTCGTCTCCCAGTTTTTTTTTCATTTTTTTTTTTGCCCAGCTGCATTCGAAAGCCGCTGACATGGAATATAAATTTGCAATGCCCTATCGTTTCGCCCCCGAAATCCCCTTAGAAGTCGCCAATAATTGGCTACTAATGGTGGCACATAAAAACTTTTACCGACTGCAATAAAAAATCCCATTGACAAAACTTTTCAGCCAACTACAACAAATATAAAAAGCTGAAAAGAAACAACAGCAACTGCATGGTGCAAAAAAAAACAAAACAAAAAAAAAGTGGGGAGGTGGCGTAAAAACAGAATCAATTAACATTTTCATTTTGCGATTTTCCGCTTCAACTTTGCAGCACAAATTATTGCATTTTGTCATCTTTGTTGCTGTTGCTGCAGCAGTGGCCAATACAAATGGCTCGAAAGTGCATAATAGATGTTTGTTTGCGGCCAAATGAGTGCGCCCGGAATGCTAATTGTAATTTGATTGCATGCTGTTTGCCAAAACGAGGGGATTTCACGCTTTAATGTCACCTCAAGGAGGATTAATTACGCAAGTGCTTATCAAATGTATTACAGCGTTTGCAAATATGCAGTGGCTTACGTACATTTTAATCTCTAATTAAATGAGTTACAAATAACACTGATTAACACGTAAATCACAAGGTTTTGTAATCACTTACAAAGGTTTCTAAAAGTATGCAATGAAATTAGGTTACTAAGGGTCTGGAACAAGTCGATGGGTCTCCCGGATTCAAAGTATATTGACTCATACTTACTCATTTGTATCTTATAAATTTGTCTAAAATTTATAATAATAAGGGTTTCGAAATCTCTCATAAAGGTGTCTAAAAGAATGCAGTGTTCTTTTTAAAACAAATCCCTCAGATTTGTTTCTTTATAAGAGTTATGTGTCTTATAATGGTGTCTAAAATGAACACAGTAAAAAACCTAGCTTTGCTTTATAATAAAACAAAATTTTGGGTACTTAAAATATATTTTCTCAAACATTAAGTTATGTTATACATAATATACATACATGTACTTTTTAAAAAGATTCAAACAGCCCTTGGATTTTTGGTAAATTATTCAAAAATATGTGTATCCTGAAATTCGAATGTGGCTGATATGTAAACAATATACCTAGCCCAATAATAGTTCTTTATGCTTCTGTAATACCTTATAGCCAGGATTTATTGCCTTATTGTTGCCTTAACAGAATTAAATGGGTTTTATATTAAATTTCGTCACAATTGGCTGCTTTACGGTATTGCTCCGCCGCTTTTTTGCACCTGTTAATTATAATCTCTGTGAGCGTGCCAATGCAATACAGAGGTGAGGTAAACTGGGTAAACCGGCTGGCGTGTAAGGCCAATTCGCAGCCATTGTTCTTGTTTTTTGTGCCGGGGGCTCGCGTTGTTATTGTTATTCGATGGCACTTACAAATGCGAGTGAAATTCATTGGGCCCCCCGCCACGCGAACCAGGCTCACCTGGCACTCGCACCTGGCAGTCGCACCTGCAGCGTGGCAGAGTGGAGAATCCTGAATGGAGAGTGCCGCACTCCACCTGCCACTCGCATTATTGCAAACAATTTGCCCTGTTTGTGCCACCGGACAAATGACAAAAAGGACAAATGGCACAAAATATTTTGCCAGCGACCTGGTGCAGGCAATCGGAAATGTTGCCAAAGTTGTGCAGCCAACACACACAGATACTCATACGCCCTGCAGGCCAACACACACACACATACACGGGGAGTCAAAAAAGGGCGCAGGATATGCACAATGTATGCACTGAGGCGAAGCTTTGGCGGCTTAGCCCCTAAATCCTCCCCAAAAGACCCCCCTCCATCCTCCACCACTTGAGTGTCCTGCGCTGCCTTTTGCGCCTGCAGTGTTTGTTTTAATTTAAATAAATGAGCTTAAGCGCACTCACAGCTCGTGATCCTTTAAGGCTCTACGCCCGCTCCTTATTTTATTTGTCCTTGTCGGAATCGCAGTCGCCGTCGCCGTTGCCGTCGTTGTCCTTGTCGCCGCCGCTGTCTCTCCCGCTGCTCCTTTTGTTGTCCTTATTTAGCTGAGCTGGCTCTATTGCCAGGATATGCAAGTGCTAAGCATTTTTAAGTCAAATTGCTTTGCCGAACATTCTGCCATTTGCCTGCACGACTGACCCGGCTCGTAGTTCACCCAGCCCGCTGTCCTTTCCCCCACAATTTCCCCCGGCTTTTCCGCTTTTCCACTGCTTTTGCGACGCGTTGCTGACGTCGTCATCGCTCTCCAGTTCAAGTGTTTGCTGTTGTTCTTGTTGCACTGACATTTGTTCGACACAAGGTCCTCTTAATTTGGCCTGCATTTTGGCATCATTACCCAAAGCTAACAACTTTAATTTATTTAATTTTTTATATTTTTATTAAGGTTAGTCTTCTTTGTTTTTAGCTTGTGGTCGCTCAAAAAAATTGCAACCTAATTTAGAAACACACACACATAATATTTGCTTTATTTTAATATTTTTATGGGCAAACAATTATTGGCAACGGCAAGCTTAACAAACTCGTGGTTATGACACCTTAATTTAAACGCAATTTTCAAATTTTTTTGTCATATGAAATTATGAAGCCAATTATAAATATTTATTTATATGAAGCAAATGGCTTGGGCCTTTCAATAGTGTTTTATTAAATAAATTTGTTAAGCCTTTGAAAATAAACCACTAAGATTCATAACCTATTTGAATAAATTGATATGCCAAAAGTTTAATTTAGATTTTAAGGAAAATATAATAAAATAAATATGATATATGATTAACAAAAAAATTGTATTATAGTAATCTGCACAAAAAGTAAAGGAATTGGTTAGCAAATATAAAGAAAATTTATTTTTAAATTTGGAAAACAAAGTGTTGTTAAAACCTTTGACTCCTTAAAACATGTATACTATATATTTAGGAAGTAGAGTATTGGGTCCTTCGAGTTTTCCTAAACTAAGCATCCTTTGGCGTTGCTTCTGTTGTTGTTGTAATGGCTCTTGTTTTTGTTATTCACGCTGCTGCTGTTTTAGTTGTTGTTGTTAGCAGAGGAACTTCAAAAGGCTTTTCCGCTGTGTTAGTTCGCTTTGCTGTCGCCTTTTGCTCCTTTCACTTGCTCCGCCGACCTCGCGCTGCCACTTGTCGAGTTTCTCTTTCTTCGCCCCGCCCACTTACACGCTTTTCCGCCCCCTTCGCCCCCCCCCCCCTCCCCCCCTCGCGGAAAACCCCTTTCCCTTTGGCCAGAAGTTTACCTTTGCTGCAACTGCGCTGATTTGCAGTTTCTTCTTTTCATTTGATGGGCGCAGCTTTTTGTCATGTTTTTTCTAGCCCATTCATTCTTCTTTGCCCTGCTCAGTTTTTCCAACTTGCTCTCTTTGGCGCCAGCTTCTGTTTACACAGCAAATTTATTTATTTTCGCACTGTGGGACGCTCTTAAATATTCCGTCTTTTGAGTGCTAATGCAAATGTTGTCTGCAGGGCGGGCAATCAGCGGAATGGGCGGGAAAAAAGGCGTGAGGGCTTTTTGGCCAAAAGCAGCAGAAATCACTTGAAATAAGGCCCGAAGATTAACTGGGAATTTGGCATGAATCAAGGTAAATACATACAGTGGTCGGCATAAGTATTTTGACAAAATAAAAGTTAAGTATACTCATAACTTGAATTTACTTCTTGTAAACTATAGGCATCAATGGAAAGGTAATTTCAATGCCGTTTGAATGATACAATACATTTCTTTACCCATTCAGTACTTATTGAAAAGGACGAATTTGTGTAAATCAACTTTGAAATTTAAAAAAAAAACTTTTTTCCTCGTCTTGAAAACTTAAATTTTTTGATGCAAAAAGTTTCTTCAAACAAAAATAATAGTAACTGCAAAAAGAATTTTTCAAATATCATTTTGCTTATATTTTTTATGATTTTTTGAAGGTGACAATGTCGGAAAAAATTTGTATGAAAAAGACAAAAATATGGCTCAAATGCCTGTTTTTAAGCATTTTCAAAAAATCATAAAAAATATAAGCAAAATGATATTTGAAAAATTCTTTTTGCAGTTACTATTATTTTTGTTTGAAGAAACTTTTTGCATCAAAAAATTTAAGTTTTCAAGACGAGGAAAAAAGTTTTTTTTTTAAATTTCAAAGTTGATTTACACAAATTCGTCCTTTTCAATAAGTACTGAATGGGTAAAGAAATGTATTGTATCATTCAAACGGCATTGAAATTACCTTTCCATTGATGCCTATAGTTTACAAGAAGTAAATTCAAGTTATGAGTATACTTAACTTTTATTTTGTCAAAATACTTATGCCGACCACTGTATATGATGGGGAGTTTGAGGTATTCGCAAAAGAAGCCATTCAATCGGAAGAGGTTTCTTTGAACACCTCTAATTAACTGTGAAGCAAATGCAGCACATTCCAAAGTGTGAGTATCAAAGAAATAAATCTTTCCTTTTAAACAAATAATTAATATATGTAGGTAAAAGATTATGGAAGAATGTCTTTTATGGGTGCATATGTACAATGTACATGAATAACATATGAATTCAAAAGCAACTATGAAATAAAAGTTTAAAACCTAAGGAGCTTATAAGCTTGGGTCCCATTCTTAATAGCTTGGTATTTTATAATTTATAAATATCTGACATGTTGAATTGCGAAAATTTTCAAACCAACAAGAATCAATTTTTATAAGTATATAAGTTGATGCTTACATTCAAATTTGAGGAAAATAAATTCCCCGTATTATTTATTGAAACATTTCTGATATGCACATAGTACAGTCAAATTAATATGAGTTCATACATGCATTTGAATGCAAATTAATTAATTTTATTATAATCCTTTTTGAACATTTATTTGACTTTAAACAAAACAAAAACTAAAAAGGAAGTGTTCAGATGCAAATGGAAACGCTGACATGTGCTATTATTTATATAAAATGAAATTAAGCAGAAAAGGAAGTTAATAAAACAAGATTTGAATCCGGCTGTGTACAATGTACATGTATAAATTTAATTTAGATAACAAGTGCGGATAAGGTCAAAAAATATGGAATTACAGTGGTCGGCATAAGTATTTTGACAAAATAAATGTTAAGTATACTCATAACTTGAATTTACTTCTTGTAAACTATAGGCATCAATGGAAAGGTAATTTCAATGCCGTTTGAATGATACAATACATTTCTTTACCCATTCAGTACTTATTGAAAAGGACGAATTTGTGTAAATCAACTTTGAAATTTTTAAAAAAAACTTTTTTCCTCGTCTTGAAAACTTAAATTTTTTGATGCAAAAAGTTTCTTCAAACAAAAACAATAGTAACTGCAAAAAGAATTTTTCAAAAATCATTTTTCTTATATTTTTTATGAATTTTTGAAAATGCTTAAAAACAGGCATTTGAGCCATATTTTTGTCTTTTTCATACAAATTTTTTCCGACATTGTCACCTTCAAAAAATCATAAAAAATATAAGCAAAATGATATTTGAAAAATTCTTTTTGCAGTTACTATTATTTTTGTTTGAAGAAACTTTTTGCATCAAAAAATTTAAGTTTTCAAGACGAGGAAAAAAGTTTTTTTTTTTAATTTCAAAGTTGATTTACACAAATTCGTCCTTTTCAATAAGTACTGAATGGGTAAAGAAATGTATTGTATCATTCAAACGGCATTGAAATTACCTTTCCATTGATGCCTATAGTTTACAAGAAGTAAATTCAAGTTATGAGTATACTTAACTTTTATTTTGTCAAAATACTTATGCCGACCACTGTATATACACACAAATGCCCACCCAAAACGAGTAGCTGTGATTCCAACACAATGCCATTCATACAATGGGCTGGGAAAACAATTAAAATTAATAACCGTAAGTTAATCCACTTAGCAGGAAAGAAGATTGATTCCCCACACTTTGCTCCCCTAACGACACTCAGAAGAGGTTTCCCCCCCCCTGGCGAAGTTTTGCATCTCCGTTGCAAGCTCGAGTGCATCCCACGCCAAGTAAACTTCCCTCCCAGCAACATTCTGAAACTCTAATTTAATAAGTAAATCACATTTCCGCCTTTTGAATGTCACCGTCACCAAACCAGAACTCCCAGGGAGTTGGGAGTTGGGTTGGTGAGGAGTTGGGAGTGCGGAGGCGGAACCCGGAACTGCTGGCTCCCATCGCTCGGTTTTCCCGGCTAACAGTTCCCTGTTCCCGGGGCATCGCATTGACACCTCGTCAGAAGTTGGCAAGACATCGCCCCGGCGACTTGCTAACTGGTTTAGTGCAAATTCACTATTAGGAGAGCGCTCAATTTCACACTGGAATTAAATTACAGCGCATGCCGATGCGCCAGGTGGGCGTTGAAAACCCACACCAACTTTAAAAGGGGGCGTGGAAAGATCTGAGTTTGTGGCGGGTGCCCAACGCCGTGGCAAATGAGCGAACACCTCGTTAGTTTGTGCGCCTCGAAACTTTTTTAATATTTACATTCATATTTTGCACCTTTCACCTTTTTAACCGCTTTTTCACGCCCTTTCCAAAATCGCGGGGCCTTCTTTTATTGCAACTTCTGCATCCTGCAGCATCCTGACTGCTGGATGGACGAAGGCTGCTGCCGAGCCATAAATTTTTGTTTGTGTTGAAAATTGCATTTGCCTTTTACTTTGTGTCGAGGCTGAGCCAGAGATCCGGAATTGGTGGCCAAAAGGGGGTGGTGCACAGAAAAAAAGTACTTTTGAGTGCAGTCATACACTCATCGATTAACATTTGGAGTCATCTAAGTTAGGTAATCTAAAATTTTTTATTCAAAACTTAAGTTGTATAAATATCGTGAACCATAGATTGCATAAATTGTTTAAAGAAAATATAACCAATATGATTATTCTAATTTATAGACGATAAAAAATGCATTGAATAAATTTTTAACCTAAATATTTATAATAATCAGCTATCAATTGAGCATTTAAAATAAAAATTACGTTTTTAAACTTTTCCCTTTATAAAAAATCTATTTAATCTCGCCCATGTTATTCCTTAAATTTCATATCTGTTTTTCTTAGTGCATTACAAAGCTGTGTTGGTGAGATTGAGCTTGCCCGGCAGCCATATTGGATGCCCCTAAAAGCAGGCAACGTCAAATTTGTTGCAACGCTTGATAATCAAGTTAGCGCTGCGCCCATCATAGCATCAAACCCACCTCCCTTTTGGCCAACATAACCACCCCAACCCCTCCCCCCGTTGCAGACCAACCCCCTCCCCCCCCCTTTTAGTGCACTCAAATTGAACAGCCTTTTGTGCTCGATTCTTCTCCTTTTTTTCCGCTTTATCGCGATATAAATTTAAACCGATGATTCCGCTTCGGATGGGGATTGTGATTCCGATTCAGATTCTGATGTTTTGCTCGCATTTCTTGTTTACTTGCAGATGTCAATGGGCGTGGCAGTGGGACGCGAGGCGAGCCAGCTGAAAATCAAAGCCCAATTGGCACAAACACGCGGTAAATAGAATTCGCAATCGGAATCGGAATTGAAATAGGAATTCGCATTCAAATTCAAATGCAAATAGAAAATAGAAATTGCCACGAGACCCCCACAGAAATATACAAAAAAAAATCGAAAAAAAAAATAGCAACTAAAATACCCATAAAATAATAGGAAAACAAAGAGTGCCAGGAGAAACAGCTGCTGCAGCAAATAAAAGAACCGCAACAGCAGCAACAACAGCACTAACAACTCCACCAGCAACAACAGCATCAACAACAAAATGGAGAAACTGCTGCAATCGACGCTGTTTGTCATCCTGATAATGGCCACAAAATGCGGCAGTGGCTCGACCCAGAACCAGCATCACGGTAAGTGGGCGGCAGGAGGGGGCCTTAATTGCGAGCGGGGGCTGCATTCACTACATATCCGTTGGCCATTCCTTTCGCAGAGACCAATTCCCAGCTGGATCCCGATCCGGAGTTCATCGGGTTCATCAACAATGTCACATATCCGGCAGGACGCGAGGCCATCTTGGCCTGCTCGGTGCGCAATCTGGGCAAGAATAAGGTGAGCCTTGGGAATTTTGACAGGAAAAAGATTCAGGCAACCCCTTTTTAACTAGGGTGTTTTTAAAGCTTTAAAAAATGAAGGTAATATAAAACCATATATAATGTCATTTCCTTTATTCAGGTTGGCTGGCTGAGAGCCTCCGATCAGACGGTACTGGCTCTACAAGGTAGAGTGGTCACCCACAATGCGAGAATCAGCGTGATGCACCAAGATATGCACACGTAAGTTAAAAAACAGTATTTTATGAAGATTTTATGGATTATATCAATATTCCCCCCTTTTAGCTGGAAACTAAAGATCAGCAAACTGCGTGAAAGTGATAGAGGTTGCTATATGTGCCAAATAAACACGAGTCCCATGAAGAAACAAGTGGGCTGCATCGATGTGCAGGGTATGCACTGTAAACCTTATTTCTAGTATGTCATTTAAGCTTAATATACCTCTGTTATTTTAGTTCCACCAGATATCATCAATGAAGAGTCATCCGCCGATCTGGCCGTTCAGGAGGGCGAGGATGCCACGCTCACCTGCAAAGCCACGGGGAATCCGCAGCCGAGAGTCATCTGGCGCAGGGAAGACGGCGAAATGATTCTCATTCGCAAACCAGGCAGTCGAGAGCTCATGAAGGGTGATTTCGCCCAAATACCACATCTATAAATACTATATATATATTTTTTTTAACTATTGCTGTACAGTGGAATCCTACAATGGATCCTCACTTAGGCTACTTCGTCTGGAAAGGCGTCAGATGGGCGCCTACTTATGCATAGCCTCAAACGATGTTCCACCTGCTGTCAGCAAACGAGTCTCGCTGAGTGTGCAATGTGAGTAATAAAATATATAATTTATGAATAGAACATTTTTTCAAAAGAGCCGGGATCTACATTTGTTCATAAAATCTGGCTTGGTCAAACAGGCTTCAAGAAATTGTTGCATAAGAAACGAAAATGCCTTTTCTGAATTATTATAAATATATTTGTAACAATACAATATTCAAGGTATTCCTTTCTGAAAATTACGAAATCTGAAGTTTAACAGTTCAAATTTCACCAATAAGAATAATCAATTTAAGAGTCAGTGTGCTGGACAATTGCACAATTCCATGAAAATAAGAATAATAAATGTATTTATTTGTGCTTTCCTGCGAAATCAATGAATTCCGAACACTCACTCACTCACTCGACTCACCAACGATTCCACTCCGCAGTTGCTCCCATGGTGAGGGCCCCCAGCCAACTGCTGGGCACGCCCCTGGGATCCGATGTGCAGCTGGAATGCCAGGTGGAGGCCTCCCCATCGCCAGTCTCCTACTGGCTGAAGGGGGCACGGACGTCCAACGGATTCGCCAGCGTCTCCACGGCCAGCCTCGAGTCCGGCTCGCCGGGCCCCGAAATGCTGCTCGACGGGTAAGTTCGGGGAATTCCGTACGCCAGACATCAGTGATACATATCCATCTCGAAACCATTCCATTCCTTTACTTGCTTTTTCATACTGGACCCATATCCAATGCAGGCCCAAGTACGGGATAACGGAGCGGCGCGATGGCTATCGGGGCGTCATGCTGCTGGTGGTGCGTTCCTTCTCGCCCTCCGATGTGGGCACCTATCACTGCGTCAGCACAAACTCGCTGGGCCGTGCCGAGGGCACATTGCGGTTATACGGTGCGTATACGCAATCTCTGCTCCGCCATCTCTCGTTCACTGGCTTTAATTTGTTTTGTTTGTCCATGTTGTTTTTTCTTCCCGGGGCATGTGGTTTTGTGTTGCAGAAATCAAGCTTCATCCGGGCGCCTCGGCCAGCAACGATGATCATCTGAATTACATCGGAGGTGAGTTTTGAGAACATCTCCTGATTTTCTACAAATTAATTTTATAATTAAATATTATATACAACATTTTAATCAATTGATTTTAAACATGAATTATATTTGATTGGCTATTATGACAGGTCTCGAGGAGGCGGCTCGGAATGCGGCCAGCAGCAACCAGACGACGTGGCAGCCCCTGCTCGCCATGCTGATGCTTCTGTGGATGAGGCTGACACTGAGGGCCGGGGGAGCGTGATATCAAAACTGAGAGAAGAAGAGCCGGCAATCAAGTATTCCTACAGATTCCCTCGGACACCGACATCGACATCTCTCTCTCTCGCCTGCGTTCTTGTTGTTCGTTTCCGTTTCCGGTTCCGTCTACACCCATACCCACATCATCAACTTATCGGTCCCCGGCCGCCCACGCACTCATACATATTGCCGGAGGCGCCTCCCGCTGCCTCAGATATCATTTGCATACGTATCAGGAAACGTGTTGTTCCCACCCGCTGAAACCCCCAAACCCTTTGCCAAATCCCATACCAAAATCCCGCTCCCTAATAAAACTAAAGAGGATATCAAAAGTGGACAATTGGCTGCCAAAACCCTACCATTTCCCCCCAGCCCCGAATAATGTTACATTGCATATAAATTAAATATGAATACTATAAAATAGTGCATAAAATTTATTATCATAATATAAATAACGACAAAATTATTGAATAAATTATCGCAAAAGTGGAAAAAAAAACCGAATGGAAAAGCGATTTTTCTTTACTTCCGACAGGGTTTCCTGCGCCACTGGCCTGACCCACTGATCCATTTTCTGGCCACTGTTTTCCGGTTGGTACAAGTAGGTGGTAAGTAGGGGAGAAAAGAATCGATGAGGGACCTTAATGACTTACCCCACTGTGTTCCAAGGAGCACCGGACAAGTGGCCTGCAAACTTCGAATGTCACAATTCCCAGAGTTGTCAGTATTGTGCCAAACCAAAGCCGATCCACGACTGGGCTTAAAGCCAAAACCCAGATCCGGAAAAGAGGCGTGGCCACCCATCTGAACATCACTTAGCTGGGAAAAGGGATAACAAACATTAATTTTGAATTTCATTCAATTACTTGCGGCCATTAAACTGTAGGGTTTGCTAAAAAGTCGCGTTTATTATTTTTGGAAAAAGTCAACACTTTCTATTTTTTTGGCTTTCAATATTATTTGGCTAACAATTTCTCAAATTCTCTTTTTGGTATATCTCTTTTAAATATAAAGATAAAGACTTACATAAAACATCACAGTTGCCGTGCGATATTCTGCTATAAACGGTTCAACGAATTTCTAGAAAAGAAAACCTTATCTATAAATCATATAGTATAGATTAGATTATAAACTCACCTTCGGCTGCTCGCAGTCCAGGTGGATAAAATCCTGACCTCCAATGCCAAAATTGGAAACTGTTAGTGGTTCGCTCTCTGCCAAATAGAGTCCTGACATATCCTCAATCCTTTGGTGAATTCGCGCTACATGATCAGAGGCATTCACCGGAACCTCAGCCTCTACGCTAGAGCTATCTACCTTCCTATGTTCTAGTCTTGATGTTGAAAGGTTTATTAAATCGTCCTGCTCTTCGGGCGATATAACATCATAAAAGAGACCAACAAAAGGCTCATAGTTAAGCTGCTCCATCTTCAAAGGAGCTAGGCGGAGATATGGTGAACCTTCTGTAAAATAGCGACAACGGAGGGTAGAATTTCTTGGTAGGAGGTTTTTTCCCCGACAGTTATCCAGATGCACAAACATGTGCTCCAAATTGTCGTTCAAATGATTGGCCAGATTGGTATTATCATCCTTGGAGGCCCACTCTATTGACTTCCTAAAGGCAGCTTGACTGGCTGGCAAGTCATCTGTAAGAAATAACAATAATACATGTTCTCAGTTTTCCATTTTACTGGACTTACGCATGGAAAGCAAAGTTAGGCCTAGTTTCTCATAGATTTGAGAACGACCTGTTTGAAGTAATCTATTTACAGGATCCATTTGATCTTCATACTGATCCAGTGAAATTCTCGGCCACTTGCAGGCCTGTTTGCCTTTTTGCTGATCCTCTAGATGAGTGCCCAGTGCAAGGCAATCCGCGGCACTTAACCTGGAGCTTTTTTTGGAGATGGAAATTAATTTATTTGGACGCTTAAGATTTCATAAAACTCACTTGTACTGCTTGTCAGACAGTTTGCCATGGGCCATTTCGCTTGCATTCAGGCCATAAACGCCTTGAAATTGCAACAATCCGGTTGCAGCCATTTTGAGCTCCAGGGTCGTAATATCAGTTATATCTCGGTTAATCAACTTTTGAAGAGGACCTGTTAAAAAACATTTCACTTCTTAATTTATTTGCTGAATTATTTTGTGGTTGAAGACCTTGAATCTCCTGTCGAGCAAATTCAAGCAACTTAGGAGCATCGGAGTACATTCTTCGCATGAGTGGAAAACTTATCAGGGGATTGGCCACATAAATCGTAGGATCAGGATGACCTAGCGCTCTCCTGGTCATCCATTCTTTCTGGAAACTATAAAAATGGACCTATATTTACAAAAACTTTTAATAATGTAAACAAATTACCTACACCCTCATGGTGTTTATTTTAAGCTGCAATTCCCCCGCATACTGGCGCATATATCCTATAAGTTCGTCCTCAATTTGTACCAGGGATGCCATATCCCGCGTCGATGTGGCATAGTACTTAGTTTCCATGGCAGTTGTTACTCCGATTAGTAGAATTGACCAGCAAAGGTTCTTCATGATAACTGAATGTGAACAGCGCAGAGAGCTTTCATGTGATTTTTTCAAACTATGAAATTCAATTTGTTCAGGTACTATTAGCGAGGAGTTGGAGTGTCTGGATAGGTATAAGCGATATGTTCAATTGTAACTTGGGAGAGACTAGCTTTATTGTCCAAACCCTCAGCCCCAAAAGTATACAACTCAACCACCAAAAATAGATATATCCTTACATTATAATAGTAGATCATAATGATTAGTTAGATCTTATGGTAAGTTATTTAATTTTCCACAAATTTTCATTTCCCACAGCTTGGCTGATTTATTACCATTTTCTTTATTAAAAAGTCTTTTAAATTGTTTTTTATTTAAGATTTATTTCAATTTTTAATAACTTGACAATATTGTTTTTTCTTATATGCTGGTTGATCGGGTTAAATTGCAAATAATGTAATTTATAATTAATATTTATGTAATATTAAACTAACTCACAATCATTTGAATTAAGTATGTATAGTATATTCAGATATACTCTAGGGTTCATACGATGTGTGTATGGGTGGTGTGCAGCAATGTGTAAATGGGTTGATCTTTCGAATTTCGATTGTAAAACGAAAACGAACAAAACAGGCCGACGATAGTTCTACACATTTGAAAACGTATGCTAAGAGAGATGACTCTGGGCTGCTACTGAATTTACACAAAATGCGCTGCGATCGCTGAAGTGTACACAGGGCGGCATAACAATTGCTCTTTACATTTACAACCATCCGTACATTCGTGGGCGGCGTACATAATGGCTTGCATTAGCTTACAGTTCACGCTCTCGAAATGGTGTATTAATTACAAATTAGTCGGCTCCCATTGCAATGACAGGTGTACATATGGGGATGCATTCCAACTAGCGCCTTTAAGCGACTTTCTTATTTTACAACTACATTTGTATATTCCAAATTATCGGTTTTGCAGTCGGTTCAATTTGTCTCCTCTACCTCGGGGGGGTGGTGTGCACAACGCAAGACATTTACAAGTAGGTTCCAGTGATTCCGGGGAGGACGCACCGCACTATCAATATTATACACGATTTGGTTATCATTACAGAACAAAACACTGTTTGGCGGGTATGGTACAATGCACAAGCGCAAGCGTAGCGCTACACAGCTCTAAATGATGCACAGCAACAGGTGCACAAAATATTTAGGAAACAAAGGATCAATATGGATCAATGGTTTTTTGTATAATAAACATCTATACAAGTCAAGTTCAAAAAAATTTAGAATAAAAAGACTTTAGCACTTAAAGTAGGTTTGGTTTGCCGTAAAGTTGCTGGTCTACTCTACGAGGCTGGTGCAAGACGTTGCTGGACGACTGCTTCGAGTGTATGTTTGCATGAGTGAGTGCTTGATTAGCGCTGTCTGTCAACAATAACCAAATCGCTGTAATTCTCATCTGGAGAGGCTGTGCGATCGTTCGCGGCTGCTGCTGCCCGACGAGAGGGGCTGCTTGTTGCTCACTTCACCCACTCGATGGTGCGGTGGCAGCCTGTCGAAGAACGGATGACGCAGGGCTTCACCTGGAACAGAATTAAATACCAATAGTTAGCATGGTAATCAAGTATAGAGTCAAAGCCAACTTACCTAACGTGATGCGGGACGAGGGCTCGTATTCCAGCATCTTCTTGATCAGGCTGAAGAGCTCACAGTGGTCCTCGCTGTCGCTCAGCTGGCACAGGAACAACGGCTTGCAGTGATCTCGGACGTAGCGACCCGCACTGGACTTCTCATCCCAATCCAACTTACCATGATAGAAGTACTTTGTTTTGGTTTTGCTATAAAGAGTATGATTGCTACACGTTAAACGATTTCGGTGAAGGGAACTGCGCCTTGGGAAATAAAAGCATGAGCTGCATTGTATTACCGTGCCATGCGATATGGTATTTGTCCCAAGATTCGCTCCATCATGGCCAGATGCTCGCGATTGTCGTGCGTTTGGAAGAGCGTGATTCCCAGATACAGTTCGAACAAGATGCACCTGTTGGTGGAATTTCGGCAAATCATTAAATATGCGCATACTTAATATGGACAATCCCAAATCTTACCCAATGGACCAAACATCACACGGCTGTGACCACCCCAGCTCCAGTATGACCTCGGGCGCGCGGTAATGTCGCGTCGAGACAATTGTGCTGTGGTGCTCGTGGTCGAAGGTGGCCGACCCAAAGTCGATCAGACGGACGTCCGTGTTCTTGACGCGGCGCACCTCGCGGTTCTGTGAATATGGAAAATATAAATATGGATTTCCTTCATTGCAGACTGCGGCAATACTTACAATCTTATGATTATAGTGAGATGTATAATCTGAATCGACGAAGAGTATGTTCTCCGGCTTGAGATCTGTGTGCGTTAAACGATTGTCATGTAGAAATTTCACAGAGTAGCATAATTGATAGGCCATGTGGCGCACTTGGTCCAGCGAGTAAGGCTCATAGTTGTTCTCACGCTGTAAATGATGGTTACATATTATAATCTACAACAAACCATTCAGGTTAACTAGCGTCAACTCACCAAAAAATCGAAAACACTAAGCCCCAACATTTCAAAAACTATACACATGTGTCCATGATAATCAAACCAGTCTATCATTTTCACGCACAAACTGCAAAGATAAGGAAAATATTTTATTAGACTATCTGCAAAAAGGGGAAGAGTATATCTAAAAAACTTACTGATCGCAATGCGGATCCTTTTGGGCAATCTTTTCCAAGGCATTTATCTCCAGCTTGGCAGCTTCGCGGTACTTTTCCACGTTCTTAATAATCTTCAAGGCCATGCAGTAATCACTGAAATAATTAAAAAGGGTTTCAGACAGATATTATTATTTTACAAATAGAGGAAAACTTACCGCTCCATGTCTTTGACCTTGACCACACGTCCAAAAGTTCCCTCACCCAGTGTGGCCATGATCTTATCTGAAATTCGGGAAAAGGATAGCGAGTTGTAGTAGGGTTTCGGACAAGTCATTAAGGAGTGTTAAACGTTAGCTGTCTGCTTTATTTTTCTTGTTCTAAAGCTAAACCTATAGCTGTAACTAAATATTGGATGAGGGCTGGGCAGAATACTAAATTTCGACTCTAAGCTGAGTGTGTTGTACGGAAAGAGTTTGCATTTTCAATATTATTTCGTTAATTATGCGACAAAGTTCGTGTTCGTTTTATATGTGTGAAAACTTCCCAGTTGAATTTTTCGTGGTTAAGGGGAATTTTGTTTTGCCGGTAAAAGTTAAACTTAGAGCCATCAAAGACAAATTTCGGAAGTTGAAAAGATTTTCGCGAACTGACGAAAATGGTGTGAAATATTTCAATTGTTGTTTTGTCCTTCTCTCTTTTTATTCGTTCAAAATTGTCTTAATTTCCCGATTGCACGCGACGCGAATTTGGTCTTGCTGTGAGATAATTAAGAAATAATAATGAAAACTTGGAAATATTTTAAACTAAAAGAGAGTTATAAGAAGAGGAGAGAAGAAAAGTGTGACTGTTGGCTTTTGCCTCTCATTATTTTTTCTTTCTTTTCTTTGTTTTTTTTTTTTTTAGAGTAATTTTTCTTTTTTTAAGTTTTCTGATTGTTGTCTAAACATAAGTATGGAAAAATTAAAAACCAAAAATTGTCACGAACATCTGTGATGGAGAATGTCTCCGGTGTGGTAAATTAAGTGACCATCAGCATCATCTTGAATGACGGGCTTTGCTGTCTGTTCGAGCAATCGTTCGTTCGGATCGGATCAGATCGGATCGGATTGGAGCGGAGTGGAGCGATCGACGACGTAGGGTGGTTGTTGCAGTGGTTGCCGTTAGCGATGCCGATGTTGCAGGTTGTTGGAGGTGGCGTTGTTTGCGGTGGGTGGCGACGATTGCGATTGCGATTGCGATTGCGTTGCGGGTGGTGCATTCGATCCGTTGAAAGAGGAGGCAGAGGTAGTAGGCGGGTTGCGAGCGAAACGGCGAGCGGAGAATTTGCGAGCGAGAAGTTGGGGGGCGTGGTCGTTGTCGATGGCAGTAGTTTACAGACGTACACATAAGGTGCGTGTGTGCGTGTGTGGTAAAGTATGTAATTTGAAAGAGAGAAAAAGAAACAAAAAAGAAAGAGAAAAAAGAAACAAAAATTTATATATTTTCCACGGGTTCGATCGGTTCCAGGGGTCGCAGGTCGCAGGGGCCATCATCATCATCATCATCAGGTAGATCGGGATCAGGTCAAGTCAATAAAAAGCGCACCATCCGAACGATCCGATCCCACGTTGGCACCAAAAGCAATCGCATTCCGTTTATAAGTCAGCCGCAGATATCCCGTAAACCAACCAACATCATCATCATATCATCATCCCCATCAAGTTGTGTATGTACATCATCATCATCATCAACCCATCATCATCATCATTGTGATTTTCATCATCATATTCAGAAAAAACACGAGAAAAATACGTTTCGTTTGTTCGATAAGAAAATTAGTTCGGACAAATTTTTGAGATTTGTGTTTACAAAAATGGTTAATATCAAAACATGTACAAACAATATCATATATAATGGCAAATAGGTATATATCGGAAATGGTATATATAACGTATTATATATATGTTTATATATATATATATAGATAAGCACCAATAGCTGTGCTCTTGTTTCTTGGGCAATAAAAAAACAACAAACCATTAAATGCTCTTTGCTTAGTAATAACATTAACAGCTCTTTTTGGTAATAAACGTAAAATGGTAAAAGAACAAATAAAGTCGTTTTTTGCTGTATAAGTCAGAGGTCAGAGGATATCTTACATTTTTTCCTAGCTTTAGTGTCAAAATCGCATGCAAAAAGCGCAGGCAGGATCAACATTGTATCAGTTAGTCAACATGGAATACAATCCGCAGTGCTGTTAGCTTTTTCTGTAGTAGGTCGACTGTCTGGGGGAGAAGATTTGGGAAAGGGGGTCTTGAGATATGTGAAGGGGTTAGGTTTAGGGTTGGGGTTGGGGCCATGGACAGTTGCAGTTAGAAGAGGCGGCGCCAACAAAGCTCAAGCTGCTAACGAATCTTCCATCCCCCGGATGGATAGTCGGGGTGGCTAATTGCTTACAAAGGTCGAGAGTGTCTTTGGAATGCGTGACCTGTTGAACAGGGCCGACGAGGTGGCGCTCTTGGCCAGCTGGTAGTGATCGTGCTGCAGATAGGAAGACGAAGACTGCTGATACTGCTGTTGCTGGTAGCCATCCAGTCCAGATCGATGGGGATACAAAGAGCTGCCTCCCAGGGCATTGGACCGCCTGCTACTCCCGCTGTACGAGTCATGGAGGTAGCTCGAACCGGAGCCCGTTGCCGATCCCGGCTTATAGCGATCAAACTCGCTGAGCACGGCAGCGGTACGTGAACTGGCGCCCTGATACCGCTGCTGCTGACGCCGTGCATCAGCTGCCGCGAGGCGCGCACCAATCCCGCCAAAGGCCAGTGCCCCCGAGCTGGAGGAGTGCATCAGCTGGCTGCTGGGCTTGTACTTGGCGAGGTCATTGTTGTTGCGATCTGAGTGGGGCAGAAAGCGGCTCTTGGTTGCGTTGGTGGTGCCGGAGGAGAGTGCCGTCGCTGCTGCCGTTGTGTGGTTGTTAGAAAGAGCAGAAGTGCTAGTGGATGAGGTGGTGGCTGTGTCGGAGGGGGAAGTAATTGTAGTGATGGTGGAGGTAGTGGTGCTGCCATTGACAGACGGGATCTGTGTCTGTGGGGTTGTGTCGTCTGCTGTGTGGGTTAGTTGCACACCGGGCGCAGCCGAATCGGTCTCGGTTTCTGTCTCCGCCTCATCGGAGGAGCTGCTGCCCGAGGTGCTTTCGGAGGAGCCACTGCCTTCTCTAGTTACTTTTTTGCTGCGTGACTTCTTCTTGGGCGCATCCTGCGGCGGTTCTAGTGTGGCTGCTGATGAAACTGCTGCAGATGCTGCAGTTGCTGCTGCAGTGGCCGCTGCTGCGGCTGCCTCCTTGGCCATTTTGGCCTCCTGCTCGAGAGCAGCTGCCTCCGCTTCGGCCGCCGCTACTGCCGCTTCAGTCTTCTTGGCCTCCTCGGCCGCCTCTTCCATGCGCTTGACGCGATCCCTAAGCTCACGACGTTTGCGCATGCGCTCCTCAAACTTTTTGGCTTCCAGGAACTGGTTGTCTTCCCGCAACAGCATCAGAATGGCTGCATTGTCTTCCGAGGAGCGATCGTCGGCAAGAATTTCCCGCTCCTCGGCAGTCAATTCCGGTGGTGGTTGCTCCTTGCGTCGATGAGCAAAACGGTTCCTCGAGTTCAACGGTCGATCTTCGGCAGGTGCTGCTCCAGCATTCCGACCGCTGTCTTGGATCTCGGCGGCTAGCAGGCTTTCCACTGTTCTAGTCCTGCCATAAGCTCTTGTGGAGCGTGGCGAGAGAGCTTCTTCCTCGCCAGCTCTTCGCCCGTAGCGACTGGACGGATAACCTGATGCTCCCCCAAGACGCAGGGCATCATGGTAGTCGTATCGTTGGCCATAGTCCACTGGGTAATTCTCGTCCAGCAAACGATTGTTGCTGGTCAGATAGCCACTATCATTGGACTCGGCCATATATCGTTGCCTCTGAGCTCGAGTTCGGTAAGGAGTGCGCTCCTTGCGATCCGATGCATTGAAAGAACTGGAGGACAACTTCGACTTGGCCAGCTGGTGGGAGGTGGCCGAGCGGAGCAGTCCGCCACTTCCGCTGGCGCCATAGTCGTCCGGCTCCAGCGTCTTGTCGCGATCCTCCTCATGCCGCCGCCTTCCAGCCGCTCGCTCCAAGATGTCCGAGTATTTGTTCTCCAACCGGGAAATGGCCGACTGCTTGCCTCCCGAGGAGGTCGCTGAGGTGGTGGGCGTTCTGTCTTTGTCCAAGAGCAGATCTCTTCGCTGAAGAACCAGACGATTTGAAGGGAGGGGTGATTGAGGAGATTAAGATTCAGTTTCGGATTCACAGGTTTAATGGAGATGGAAAGTGCTCCAAAGCAGCGCTCGTGTGAAACCAACGGTGACGGGCGTAAAACTTTTTACGCTCCACGAAAGAAGAAGGCCCAGAGACCGAAACTCAAGACCAGACCTAGACTTAGACCCTATTTAAATGGCCTTTTCGGCAATGACTAATTATGGGGTGCTTTTGGGCCTTTTCATTTCGCACAATTTCACTACCATTAAAGGTGGCTTTCTCCATTTATTCTCTGCTTTTCAGAGAGGTTAGAGGTGGCCGCGGGGGATACCCTTTATTTTTATTTAGAATGCCTAGCGAAATCTAAACAAAAAAGTCTACGGCGCGACGACCTTCAAAGTTTATATATATAGAGCGGCAGAAAATCGTGAAAAATCATGAATAGCTTTATACACATCTGTGTGGCGTACAGAGAGATACAAATATAGCGGAATAGAGAAAAGCGCTGAGATGTTGGAATCGAAAATAAATTCGAAAACGTAAACGCACACGGCAAGAATGAAGCTGAAGATATAGAATCGGCCATATAGAAGCGCTATAAAACGCGCCCGTGTGGGCCCCTAATATAATATCTGCACATATATCTATCTATCTATCTATCTGTGTAGGAAGAAACTTTCTATAGGCATGTATGTGGCAATAGGGGTAGCGTTAGTGCAATACTGCTCATATACACATATAGTATATCTATAAAGACCCCTTTAATTGCGCATATTTCCTCGTAAGACCGTCAGACATGTCACACATTTAGGGCAGTCACTCTTTCGCTGACTCACGGCCGACAGGTGAGATGATTTCTTTTGCTGTTTTCCAAAACGAAATGCCCAGGCCGTGAGTCACGGCTCCCGCTTTTGGGATCTCGATCTGGGGAGGTCTGGAGGTCTGGGTGTCTGGGTCGCTTAAGTGGTTTGCACACCGCTCGCTTTTGGTTCACTTTCCAACGATTTCGCAGATACTAACATCGTCTAGGTCGCGGTCACGCCTCCCGCCGCCCAGTCCTCGTATCAGTGGCTTGTAGTAACCACCCACGGGACTCAGGTGGGTTCGCAATCTGTCCAGGGCGTTGGCTGTGGTGGAGCTCTTCTGGTAGCGACCCATCAGGGCTGCAGTGCTGCTGCTGCTCCCGCTGCTGCTGGGATGGTAGCCCAATCCCGTAGTGCTGCCGAGTCCTCCGCCCGCATAGTATCTTCTATGTCGATCGGCCATCTCGCGTTCCTTGTCTCGTTCCCTGTCCCTATCCCGTTCTCGTTCCCGTTCCCTTTCCCGTTCCCTATCCCCTTCCAGATGTCTCCGGCTGGTCGAAGATTTGTCCGAGCTGCGGCGACGTCTGTTCTGCGACTTCTGGGACTGATTACTGGAGCCACCTTTTCCCTTGCTATTGTTGTTATTATTATTGCTGTCATTCGTTGGTGTCCAATCTTTGGGATCCTCGGCTATTGCTGCCGCACTTAAAAGAGAAGCCCAACAAAACAATCAGTTCTGGTGAGGATTGTACAAGGTTTTTTTTTCTTTGTCGGTCTGGATGCGTTCTATCCACGCGGTTCGCGACGAACGACGGACGGGACGCGCTGCCACGACACGGACTAAAATTTAACTGAGGAAAACTGGGGAAAATTTTTCGGAAAATTCGTGCGACGACGTAAGAAAGAGGCGGCAGATGCGAAGACCGAAGTAGATGAAGGAAATAATGATGCGGCGGTGGCGGCAGCGGCGGCGGTAGCCAGAAAATATTGAGGAATCGTTTTTATTTTTGTGAAAAGTGTGAAAATATTGCGCACTTGCCAGAGTGAGAGGGAAAACATAGAGAGAAGAACACCCAAATAACATATGTGGACGAGTGGGTGGTGGATAGTAGATTGGATGCGATTCGCCTCGAATGGGAATGCCTCTTTTGTCCGCCAGCTGGGAGATTTACAGGCGCACGCGAGGAACTCGCTTCATCGCAATGCATTTCACTTTGTAACCCGTACAATTACATTTCCGTCAGGTTAGCAGCAAAACCGGGAAATGATCGAAAGTCTTCGCAGTAAAGGCCTTGAACTCTTGCCGACAAAAAAAAAAAATAAAAACAACCAGTCAACAAAAAGAACAATAAAATTGCTGCTGGTTGAGCGCGGAAAATAAATAAAAAGAACAAAGCGAAAAACATTTTACGTTTTAATTTAAACGTGCTCGCACATATAAATAATAAAGGAGCAATTGCAGTTAAACAAAGAGCAGTGAAAAAGAGAGATCGCATACTCTATAAACCCATGCGTAATGAGGAAGAAGAAATCGGCAGACATTCTACATCAAGTTGAAAACTAGAGAATTTATTTGGTATTCCCCGAAGACAGCTGAAGAGAGCGATTTAAGGAATCTGCTATCCGCTGAAGAGAATCACTCGAAGAATGCAGAAACACAGCTGTGAAAGCTCCTCGGGCGAAGAACTCAAGCTTTTTTTATAGTCAAAACCCAAAGTTTTTGCCGAAAATATTGAACTTTCGTTAGCCTTACAAAATACGTAAATTTTCGAGCAAACATTTCGAGATTTTATGGAATTGCTGGAAGACACACATATAAACGATTTCCAATCTTGGCCAACTATCCTCCATTTCACTTTCAGGCTATTAATCAACCAGGCAATTATTGACTCTTTAGATTGACAATTAGAGGTATCCAGTGCAAACAAGACTGATTTAAGAGCTGATTTTAAGCTCTATTTGATTTATGACTGGCAATCACAAGTGATAAATCAAATTTTGACTGCGGGCACCTCAAATCTCTTTTCTTCCCCCCTGGCAATTATTCACGATTTATGGCCACGAGATTTTCACACTTTTCGAGAGATCGTCGCACTACTGCTGGAAGTTCAGGTGCGAGTTCAACGCGATTAAAAACGCACTTGCAATCAAGCCATCCGTTTACATAATTGGCCCTCTTCTTCTCGATGGCCAAAAGGCAGTTGGCCGAGAGATGCGAGATGGGGGAAATGCAATATATGCGAGACGAATAAAATGATCCGATCGCGAGATACTTTCGACCACGGAGTGACGACGCGCTGCAACTAAACTCGCAATTACGCGCTGACCACTCTGCTTAAATCAACAGCAGAGGCACAGAGAATGAAAACTCGCGAGGAAAATGAAAATAGAGGGAAAAACGGAAAAGCAATGTGAGCGAGTTTTGACCGAGTTTTTCGTTTGACGAAAGGCGACAAAAGTAAAAGAAGGCACGCAAAATTAAAAATAAATTATAAATCTTTTGCTTGATTTCTTTGCATCGATTACCGATTGCGTTGCTGCTGCTGTTGTTGATGTTGCTGCTGCTGTTGATGTTGCTGCTGTTGATGTTGCTGTTGATGTTGCTGTTGATGTTGCTGCTGCTGTTGCTGCTGTTTATTATCAGGTCGTTCGCTCGGATTGCGTCGAAATCGCTGCAGCAGACTGTTGCAGCTTTCGGAGAGCAGCTGCGTGACGCTGGCGGCGGTGGCGCTCCTCATGTACCGCCTCTGAGGACGTTGTTGTTGCTGCTGCTGCTGTACCGCCTCCGCATCAGCTGCTTTTCCATTTTCCACAACTGCCGCCGCCGCTGTGGGCAAAATTTTTTCGCTTTTTTCGCGATGAAAACGATTCAGAAATGTGGCCATTTCTAAGCTATTTCGTATCTCGGAAATCCTCTTCCCAACGCTCGGGATTTCGCGTGGGTATAGCCCGAGATGTTTATGACGACAATCGGGCAATACTTAACGCCTCAAAGGGGCTGGTTGCCCGTCTGAATTTTGGTTTTTGGCGGATACGGATCGTGCTCTTCCGACTTGGTCTATTTCATTAATTGTACTGATTTCTGGTATTTGTTGGGAGCATGATTTTGTTGTAGACAAATAAAATAGAAATGTATTTATTGTACGTTCTCGGTGTGGAGATCTAGTATAGACAGAGCGTATTTATGTGTAAAAATAATTGAAATTGTAAGAGATTCGGCAGCTTCGACGGAAATAGACACACACCATCGCCGCCCCCGTCGCTATAACGACAATTTCGATTTGAAGTTTGATTGAAACTGCATTTTAAAACCCCCATTCACACGCACTTAGAGCCATCCAATTTGATGGATATGATTAGAATTTCGTTTCCAATTTCCCAGGCGATTTTCACCGAGCAATATTCCTTCACCGATCGCCAATTGCCTGAGCATTGGTCTCGAAACAAACAAAACCGAAATCAGCGCAACATGAACGAAAGCGCACGCCACAAATACTAATTATAAAGATTGAAAATATCGGCGATGTCGAGAACCCCGAGGAGCACACTGAGCACGGCCGTAAGATCCGCGGGAGAGCTGAACTGAGTGTGCGCTATTATTGTTTGCTGCGACCGAAGGAAGCCAAAAAAAACTAACAGCCACAGATCAGGTATGAATGTATACCCTAACCCAGAAAATCGATTCCAAATATAGCAGATGTGAGGTCAAAAATTGTCGAAAATATGCCATCAATCATAATATTTAAGTTAAGGATAGGTTGTTTGGGAAGTTCTCTTTAGGATAAGGGTATTTGGTAGTCGAGTGGTTCAGTCATTTCAGTCGGAGAGCGCGAGAGCAGGTCGTGAGTATTACATATTTTTAGACATTCGATTCTGCTGAACGCACTCCGTGTTGTTTAGTGTTTTTTAATTATTAAAACAATTACATTGGGGTCGCAGTTTGGCAATAAATTAGTGTTAAACGAATGCTTTGCCTGGAAGCAGTTAGAAATATCCAAAAAATAATTGAAGCGCTGAAATCAAGTAAACAAACATAAATTAAGTAGCCAGAGGAGAGACTATTTTTAGAGACCTTTCCGCTGAGGAAATTGACATTGAATTTCCCGCAGTCTTTGGTCGATTGTGCAATGTTGTCGATGTCGACAAGTGCAAGAGCCTGCCAAGAGGCCAAGAGATCGGTGTAGACGCCAAGGGGACCGAGATTCTAAGGTTGGAGGTAAGCAATAAATGTGCTTCTGTTCTTGGGAACGCTTCACACTTGAAACGCCACCCAAAAGTACAGGAAGTACAAACTTGGGGGCCAAATAAAAAAAAAGAAATTAGCAAAGCAAAGGCCTTTTGGAGCCCAACGATGAGTCAGCCGGCTATTTTTGGGGAAAACTTTCTTTGGAAGCGGTAGCATGTTGTTAGTGGGCATTTTTCTTTTCTTTCTTTTTTTGTTCAACAAACACATGTGCAACACGAACACAAGACAGAAATAAGTTTGAGGAATAGAATCTACCTCGATGAAATGCAGTCCCAATGCGGACTTGGACATCTCATTCTGCTGCTGCTGTTGATGTGGTTGGTGTAGCTGCTGGCTTGAGTGATTGAATATGACAGAATTGCTTTGTTGTAGCTGCGATTGCTGCTGCTGTTGCTGCTGCTGTTGCGGTTGCTGCGGTTGCATGTTCGATGACGATGACGCCGGCGACGCGTAAAACAATTGCGTATTTGTATTTGGATCGTATTGAAGCCCAGAGGCACCGCCATTTCCTCCTCCTCCTCCGCCTCCACCTCCAGCGGAAGCATTCAGAAACTGCGTATGCGGATGCGGTTGCTGCTGTTGCTGCTGCTGGTACTTGACCGGCTGCATCTGATTCGGCTTGGGATAGGCATACGGATCGAAGGTCTGCAGCGGCTTGCGCTCTGGCTGCTTGGGCACATTATAGTAATTCCTACTCATCATGCCCAGCCCAAAGCTGGAATGCTGCTGGGGGTGTAGCTGCTGCTGCTGTTGCTGCTGCTGATGATGTTGCTGGTGGAACTGCAGGGCCGTCGGCCTTTGGGCGGAGCTGAAGGAGGCCGAGTGCGTCAGTGGGGCCCCAGTGGTGCGGGGATAGCCAATCTTGGATGAAGGCTGCTGCGGCGCCTGATAGCCATACATCTGGGGCATCATGCCAGGCGGCTGTTGCTGCTGCAGCGGCTGGCCAAACTTGTTCTCCTTGTTGGTGTTTTTCTGCAGGAACATGGCAAGTCCCGATTTGGGCGCCTGCTTTGGCACATGCGAGGAGGAGTACGACTGCTGCAGCTTGTGGGGCAGGTGCCCCTGCTGCTGCTGCTGCTGCTGATGGGCAGGCATGTGTTGCTGCTGCATGAAGGGATCACTGGCTCCATTCATGGCGGAACAGGCAAAACTATTCCAGTTCAAGAAGGGTCGCTTGTGCTGGGGATACTGCTGCTGCTGCTCCTGATGTGATTGTTGCTGGTGATGGTGTTGCTGCTGCTGCTGCTGTTGCAGCAATCGCTGGTAGCCACCCATGGGCAACTGTGAGGTAGAGTTGGATTTGCCTATGGGATAGCAAATCCTTTGTTGCTGCTGCTGTTGTTGCAGCAACGGCTTCTGCGGATCGTAAAGCTGAACTGGCACGGGGATCTGAGATTCACCCGAGTATTTGCTGGTACTGCTGCTCGTGGGGCCTTCGACTGCACTCTTCGGGTCTTTGTGCTCGCCCGTCGTCAGCGACTGCGACATGATTGCATTATTATTGATGTTACTAGTGCTGCTGTTGTTGTTGCTGGTCTTCAACTTTAGCATGTCGTTCAGGCATTTTTCTAGCTTGTTGTCAACATCTTTCTGACGCTTTGTGGCCGCTGACGACGATGACGATGTTGGCACCTCCAAGTTGGCAGTCCCTGCTGCGCCACTTTGGTGTTGCTGCTGCTGCTGATCGCTTGTTGTTGTAGTTGGTGTTGTTCCTGTTGCCGCTGTGGTTGTTGCTGTGGTGGGAGCAATGTGGAACGATGAGGTAAACTTTGAGAGCTGCGGCAGGTGGGTGGTGCAACAGTTGGTCACTGTAAAGCTGCTCGTGCTTATCGTGCTGTTACTCTTCTCCGATTTGCGTTCCAGGGAAGCGGAATCTCCAGGTCCGACTTCCTCGATGGGCGCCACTTGTTGGGGTTTTTGAAGTTGCTGTTGATGTTGAACCTGCTGAGGATTGTTATTTTCCTGCGGCCGACGGAAGAAGGCAGCGGCACAACGTGGCGATGGAACGCAGGAACTGCTGGAGCTCTTCAAAACACCACTGGGTTTACCGACAGTCGATGGAGGAGCAGCAGCTGGTGGAGCCACCTTAAGTGGCTCCTTGGGCGGAGGTTCCTTTCTTGGTTGCGTCATGAGTATCGCAGAGTTCGAGGTGCTTCTGCTCAACGAGGGAAGATTCTTCATATAGCAGGGTATGTGAGTGCGACTGGAAGTCCGAAGCAGAGGAGCTCCCATGGGTTGACCACCACCCGGCACATGGGTCATGGACATGCTCTTTGGGAGCACCTGCTGCTGGCTGGGATTGAGCTGCTGTTTGACCGGCACTCTGCTCACAAAATTCGTTCCACTCGAAGAAGATTGCTCGTTACAGATCAGCTTGTAGAGATCATCCTTAGTCACCGCCTGGCGCACCTTCAAATCCAAATGAGACAGCGAGGCATTCTTCTGCAACTTGTGGGGATGATGTTGGGGCACCTGCGATGACTGCTGCGGACGCTGTAACTCCTTCTGCGCCGCCTCCGCCACCGTGGGGTCGAATATAGCCAGTTTCTTGGCCGTCTTGGCGTCCACTTTAAACGGCTGCCCGGCATCACCCAATTGGGCCCCACAGATCTTCTCGTAGTTCCAAAAGGTTCGCTTTGGTGTTTGCCGCTTTTGTGAACTCGTAAGATTCTCGCTCCAGAATTCGTTCATCAACTGTTTGTTAAGAGACAGATTGGAGCCACTTTGCAATCCATTCTTGGTGGGCAGTGGACGCATTGGAGTCGGTGTACTTAGTGGCATATTCGAACTGGAAATACTGCGCTGCAGCTTGGGTTCACCACCGGATTGTGAAAATATAGAAGGATAGGCCATACGTGGAGCAGGTCCCCGGCTACTGGGATTCTGGGCAAAGTTGATTGACGAGGACTTGGATAAGCCCGAGGACATGGCCGGCACTCCTGCTCCTGGTGTAGTCTTTGTCACCGACTGCTGCGAATTGGACTTGGCGAGCGGCTGCTGCTGGCGCTTGATCCTGTCGTAGAGATCTTCGCACTCCTGGAACTCCTGGTGCAGCTTTCTATCCAGCTCGCTGTAGTCGGGCAGGCTCTTCAGATACTTGTTCATCATTTCGATCTCGGCATCGTAGAAATTCGCATCCAACTTGGCGCTGTTCTTGGCTGCAGCCGACTTCTCCTCCAGCTCCTGTTGCTGTTGTAGTAACCTATCCAGACTGATTTCGTTGGCGGGAGGCGGAGCAGCTGAAGCCACAGCAGCACCGGGTTTATTGGCATTCTTTGGAGCTCGACATGGCACTGGAGGTGGTGGAGACGACGAAGGTGAACTGCAGGAGGACAGGGATATACTCGAAGCCGGGCTCGAGGCAATGGTGGCCATTAAACGGGAGGGCAATGCCGCTGCCGAGGCACTGGTAATCGTTCCCGTGGCTGCATTGTAGGCCAGTGGATGGTGTTTCCTTGGTAGCGGTGGCGTAGATTTTGGACTCGCCGGCAGCAGAGGTGGACGACTCTTCCGAATGGCCAGTGGTGAGGAGATCGGTGAACGCACGGCGCACTTGCTCTCCGGGATGCTGGACGACAGCACCGAGGCGAACTGCGGCGAGACCACCTGGAAGAACTGCTGGCCACTGCTCACCGGCGGAGGCGTCGGTTTCTGCATAGCTGGTTGAGATTCCTCTTTAGTTCTTAGGTTTGGTGACTGGGCGGAGGAGGAAACCGCTGCGGGCACTGTAATTGCTGGCTTGCCGGCATCTTCACTCATCTATAGGAAACAATCGCGCACTGTGAACCGTTTGGGTTCTATGAGTTAGAGATCCGATTTCAGATGAATCCGTTGATTCAGCTTATTTCAGCTTTTATCGCGGTTTTTGATGTGATGTGTGTGTGCGTTTATTAATGCTTTAATTAAATCACATAGGAAAAACCTTTGCACTTCCTGTTTTTTTGAAGACCTACACCTATCCCTAAAGTGTTTTGATGTATTCCTAACCTATCGAGGTAAATTCTATTAAACGGACTTCGAACAGAACACAGAAGGAGGGAGACACCAAACACCAGACGAACTAAGGACACCACAGAGCGATCACCAACACGACGACGACCAACCTGCAGATACTGCTCCGGTATCTTACTGTTCTTCGGCACAATAATCTTCTTAATAATGATGATCTTGTCGCCCTCGATCTTGGTAATGGTGATGGGAACACCGGGCATGGGACGCTGCGGCTTAACGGGCATCGGTTGCTTGGGCGCATTTCGGATAACTTGAGGTCCAGTGAGGATGCCACCGGGACTTGGCTTAGCAGCTGGAGGAGCAGGCTTGGGTTTCGGTTTCTGGGCAGGCACATGTTCCTTGTGGTCGCTGCGCACAATGGAAAAGTGGTACAGTGGCTTATCATCGTCCAGAATGCTCTTCTGCGGCACTGTTTTTTTCTCCACTCGACGGAGAACGACTCCCAGCATGGGCGACTCCTTCGGCTTTATGGTTATCGATCCGCTGGGAGCGGTCACCCGCTTTAGGCTCACTCCCAGATTGGTGCCCACCGGGGGAGGTGTCTTGGTGCGGTGCACCATCTTTCCGCTGGGTATCTCACGATAACCATCATCCATCCTCCTCCGACGATGATCTTCTTCAAATTGTTCTTGAACCTTTGGGTCAGGATTTGTATGCAGAGATGGTTCAGGTGCCACCAATGGCGAGGGTCCAGGGAACATCGAGGTGAGGCTGCTCCGCCGTCGGTTCATCACATTGGGCGCTGATACCGTCTTGGTGAGCGGAAACTTGGTTGCCTGTGGAGGAGCTGGTGCAACAGGTGGTGCTTCCATCCCGGTGGCACTGGAGGTACTGCCTCGTCGACTGGCTGCCTTACTGGGCTGCCTTGAAGCCGAGGCACTGATGCTGGCCGAGTCCAAGCTGCTCATGCTGGCTGAACTCTGGAGGCGATCAGGAGCAGCGCTCCTTTCATGTTTTCGATCGGGCGAAATGGATCGCTCTCGGGTGCGCTTTTGAGATCTGGCATCTCGAGCAGCTCGCTGCATCCGTAGCAACTCAATGGAGTCGGCCAGGTGGGAGGTGCTTTTCTTGGGCGGGGAATCATCCCTGGACGAGGCCTTGGGCTGGGATACGCTGAGCAGCTGCATCTCTATGGCATCGTCAATGTTGCCGGGTAGCGAGGCAATGCGTTCCCTGGGACCTGAATTGGTTGGAAGGGAGCCTTTGGCCAATTCCTCTTCTTCCTCGTCATCTTCCTCATCCTCATCCTCATCCTCCTCTTCCTGAGCATGCTCATCTCTGACTCGCTGCTCCGCCTCCTCCTCCTCTTGTTTTCTGCGTTTCTCACTCTCCATAACTCGTTGCAGTTGGGCCTGCACCTCGAGGGCAGCACGTGCTCTGGCCTTCGACTCGGCCTCGCGGGCCTGTCGCAACTGTTCCTGGGCAATTGCCCGAGCTTCCGCCTCCGCCTGCGACCGAGATCTTGCCTCAGCTTCGGCAGCAGCTGCTGCTCGTAGGGTGGCCAAATCCGTGGCCGTCATCTGCTTTATGCTCAGGCGACGTTCCGTGTTGAGGATCAACTCCACCTGGGTGCTTCCGCCCGCTGGCTTTTGGGCCGTTAGATCCGGACAGCCAAGGGCGATCAGTTCACTGAGTTCGTTGGACATTCCGTAGGCTGGGGGATGTGGTGATCTCTCCGGAACCTTGTCAGTTTTCTATCTTTCTGGATCCCAAGGGGAAAAAAAGTACTCGATTATCTAATATTGCACTGGCAATTCCCTCGAATTGCGTTGGGTTCGACTAGCTGGGCGAGACTCGCGAGGCTGTCAACGCTGGCCCCAAAGGAAACCTGCGCAAAATCTGATCAGTTCGTATTTAGTTCTATTCGGATCGTATCAGATCGGATCGGAACAATCGATCGCACGCTCAATGTCAATGTCTCATTGGCATTTTGGCAAATGCCCGACGACTTGACTTACTAATTGTACCAATGGTCGGTCGTCATTCGACCAAAGACTTTTCCTTTTGGCGCCCATATACATCCGACATATGTATATGAGGGTACAACCGTATAGCATATATAGCACCCCCAATTTGTTTTGGTATATAGAGCACAGGGCATATACAAATAACAAATCGTAAACAGCAATGAGCTCATTGATCGCGGCGCCGCCTCACCTAAACCAGAAGAAATCCCCTTACCCCTTTGCGATTCTAGCCAAAAGACCTGCACCTTGTCCTAGATATATTGCGATGTGAAAATATATATGAATATCCCTGGAGAGAACGTTTTGGCTGATGTGTGATATCTCGGTGGGGTTCATTGGGCATCTTTTCGCCCCTGTCTTTCTGTGTTCCGTTCGAAATCTGTTTTTATTTTTAACAAATAGACGACGACGCACATAAATTGGCGCTGCCGGGCGGTTATACCTAGTACACAGTACGTGTGACGCTAGTGCCAGTGGAACAGTGAAGCCATGGTAATTGAAATCACGCGCTTAATCCAAAAGAGATACATCTCTGATCTTTGATAGTCACATTCGACTTGATTGCATTTTTAATTCACTTTTAGTTTTCCATTAGTTTTGCGATCTTTTTTCATCTCTGGCTTGGCTTTCACTGTACCGAAAGAAAACGCGCACACACATGCGAGTTGGAAAAACCTAAGGGGGAAAAGTTTTCCACCCCAGTTGACTTTTATTTTGGTTAGCATCATCTGGCCAAAAATTGTACCATGTACAAGTTTGTATCTTGGATTTTCGCTATAAGTTTGTTGTGGCAACTAAATATAAATGCAAGCCTTACGAAAATAGCTTTCGAAAATTATAGAAAACGCCAGCTAAGCGGAAAGTGGAGGATAGAGGATGGAGGGCAGCAACGGCGGAGATCAACATGATGATGATGTGGCAGCCTGATGAATAATCCCCGCCGATCTGTGGCGCACATATATATACAAAGATGTATAGTTATAGTTTGTATCTATGTGGCACACACTCACACTAACGGACACACACGTGTGTGCTCCATTTGTTAGTTTTGAGTTTTTGTTTTGATTTGCTTGGCCGCTGCGTTGTCTTCTTCTCCTTCACCTCCGAGTACACAAAAAAAATAATTGATTTATTTATCATATTACTTTTAAACGGTCCTTAAAAAATTTTTACTAAAGTATTTTCTTTTTAACCTTGCTTGCTAGTTACTCGGCTTTTCGTTTAAATTAAAAAACCCTTTTTACAGGAAAAGATTTCCATGATATAGAATATCATTCCTTCAATATTAAATATTAAAAAATGATTTCCATTTCTTTCTGTGCACCCGAGTGAGTGACTGTTGCATTATCCTCCTCTATCCATCCGCTATTTCTATTAAAAGTATCTTTGGCCCCGCTAATTGCAAACTTGATGGAAAAGTGCAAAGTTCACTATCAGCATTTTGGACGTTTCACAGCTGCTCATATGACTGGCTCATCATCTTATCCCATTTTATATTATTTCGAATTATTTACTCGCCGCCGTTGACGGGGGGTCAATAAAACAGTTTGGCTCTGGTATCTTGCATCGTGTTTTGTTTAAACAAATTAAGTCTGCCGAAGAATATCGCGCACTTTTTTATTTAACACTCTTTGTGTTTTGTTTGATGTTTTTTTTTTCGTTTTGGGACCGCTGCTACTGTTTTATTTTTAAAACACTTAATTGTTCTTTTAGTTTTTGGGTTGTTTTTTGTTCTTTCGGCTGATTATGTCATGGTGCCCAGCAATTGTTTTGGGATTGCGTTTCTTTCTACCTTCTCCTCTCGGGCCAAAATGCGTTTCTATATTGCACATACGCCCAGTATGTACCTCTAAATATTGTTCTATTCGATTATTTGGTGTTCCTGAGACAAAAAAAAAAATACCAAAAACACAAAAACGCACACACACCACACACTAAATATCGGGTAAACAAAGTGCGCGAAAGGAGACGACGGCGATCGATATAAAGATCGGTGGAACTGTGGGTATAAAAAAGAGAGCTGCGGCGAGGACAGGGGGATCCCCGTACCGTTACACGACGAAGACGAAGCGACGACAATATATAGTTTATATGGCAGCAGTGGCGGCGACACACAGCCAACAAACGAAGATTTCAATCTGTTTCGGTTTCCTCAAATTTGAAAATTCTCAGCCGAAAAGTGCCCGCGGCAGAGAAGAGCGCAGACTTTCAGCGCCGCGTGTATTTATAATTTTCCAATGGTTTTTTCGAGCAAATGGCAAACACAAACGGCCCAAGAAAATGTTTTCCACCGGATGAAGCTGCGCGCGCATCTCCGAGAAGGAAACATCAGCTGTGTGCCGTGGTTTCGAGGAGGAACATGCGCAGAGCATGGAGAGGAATCCCCAAGGCGTCGCTCTCAGGAACCGATAAATGTATATATGAGTGCATATATACAGGGGAGTATAGACAGGGAGCGTGAGCCCCGTGTAAATTCGGTGTATATAGCTGCGGTCAAAATAATAGCATTGCCAATAAATCATACCATAATTTTCAGATTTAACTTTTAAATGGGAAGAAATTCTGGGAATAGAGAACCACATTTGATTTGAGTCAATCAGGAAACCTTCTAACCAATCTAAACAAATAAATCCAATTTAAAGATTTTTCAAAATTATACTAAATAATCGTTTAAGGATATCTAAAATGAGTTTTAGTAACATAAGTTTGTGTTACATACAACATATGATAGTTTTTAATCCTCAACTAAACAAACATTTATAAACCAAGTTTCAAGCAGTGCTATTGCTTTGGTGCAAAATATAAATTTCTGTATAGGATTGAAGAGAGGAAGGGCCGAGACCATGCAACACAACACATCGAAAGATACTCGCCGACAATCTCTGAATCTGAATTTCAGAGTGACTCACTAGATAGTCGTCATTGTGGTCCACAAAGTACTCATCGACGATCCAATTGTCGCCGGCATACTTGTCCACGGGCATATCGCAGAGGGCCACCAGATCAAAGTGGTTGCGCTGCCGCTTGAGCATCAGGCAGCGGGTTATGGCCACGCTCTCACCATCGCCGGGGAAACCCTCCTCCTCCTCCTGGTATTGCCCATCCAGATCCGTTTCCAGGCCACAGCCATTTGCCGTCGTTTTCGCCCCATTCCGGATGATGAGCTGCTGCTCCAACTGCCTAAAATACTGAATCTTGGCGGCTCTAAACGATGACGCGTAGTGGAATTCTATGCGAGTTACTCAGCCCACTTAATTGGCGGCGACATGGGCAACTGGCAAAGCTGGCGAGGAGCAGTCGGCATCATCCGCAGCAGCAGAACCAGCAGCACTATCTCATCTCATCAGATCTCAGAGCAGAAAAGAAAACTCTGGCCGCCGTCAACGAGTTAATGTCAAATGATCAATTGAACGAAAATAACTAGAACAGCGGGGTGTGTTGGGCACAGGGAGGAAACTATAAAGAACCACCAACAGTGAATGGGAACTATAAAGATCTCGCTTAATTAAGAGTTGTTTTTCATACGCGAAGATTGCATAGAAATTGCTTAATTTCCACTTTTATATTGCCAAGGTTTCGCTTAACTGCTCCATATAAGTTTCGTTTTATTGCTGATTAATATCACTTTGCTGTGTTGCTTCCAAAAAAATTAATATTCTTCCTTAAGTTACTTTTAATTATTAACGGAATAGCTACTGTGTCAAGTGTTTTTATATAGTATGAGTTCATGGTTCATTAATTAAGAAGGTTATCATGACTAATTCTATGGCCACTCTATAAATAACAAATCAAATATTGATTTGTATATGTAATAACTATATTTCCCCGTGCTCTAATTAGTTTTGCGTATTTCAACACATTTTAATGGCCTTGCTCAACCAAGTTAGTTTATTATAAGTACTATCTTATCAGCAACAACATACAACTCATGCTGCTCCCCGAGTTCTCAAGTGCCCTGCCCCCTTGAGGCCCTGCGAAACAATTATTTCAATATTCAGTTGCACTTACATTCCGGAATACTGATTACAGTGAATTCCTCATGTAATCACTGTACCACAAAAGACCAAGAACCAGAGCAATGTGACACATCTAATGACAAATTTAGCTCAACACCGCATAGATAAGAAAGGAGAGAGCGGTCGAACGATGGTGATAGCGCGCTGATCACTTGACTGATCCACTTGACTTGTAATCGAGAATAGGGGGTACAACATTCACACACATCTGGGAAGCGATTCGATTAGGTTTGTAGTGGGTGGGTGGGGTCGAGGGTTACAGAGATAAGAAAGCATACCGTCTGCAAGGGGACACGCTTACTAGATAATCGCTGTCGTGATCGGCAAAGTACTCTACAACTATCCAATCCTCGGTGTATGGCATGAACCGCAGCGCACAGCTGGCCAGGATCAGATCGCGACAGTGATCCACGACCGGTGGCGCCGGCAGGTCACGCATCTTAATGTAGCACGGGATCTGGGAGCTCTCAAAGTGGTCGGCCACCTGTTGCGACCTCTCAAGATACCGCTTGAAGAACAGCATGGTTGGGGGCACTACTAGCACTACTGATCAATCGAGCGGCACAGCTTTTGGCAATGCACAGGGTTGGAAACGCAGGCGGTGGTTTGGTTAACTGAAATCTGTCCGATGTGTTCGTATATACAAAGTATATCTGTATCTGTATCTGTCCGCACTAATTTGTTCTTTTACCATTTTGTTTTGCTTTTAGCTTTCGGTTTTTAGTTTTTAGTTCTTAGTTTGTGATTTTCTTTTTTCGGGTTTCCTTTACTTTTCTTTTTTTTTTCGTTGCCCTGCCTACAATTTTCACTTGTTTGCTATGTGTGGTGTATTATAAAATGAAAAGTTTTTACCTTAGCCTGCGACTGGCGGTTGTTGCGTCCGCTGTCGCGCTCGTCCTTGGCGCGGTCACGATGCCGGCGACGGGAGCTCGAGTGGGAGGTCTCGTCCCTGTAGCGATACTTGTGCTGCCGCCGACTGGCGGCTGGGGACTTGCGATGCGAGCGCTTCGAACGCTCCTTGCGTCGGCGGGATGAGATGCTGTCATCGAAACTGCAAAAAGAAAGGTGTTCGGTTAGTTGGATCTCGTGAAATATTACCTAATCACCAGCATGAAGCCGGCAGCGGCGGATGAATGGCCGTCCTTGGAGCAACGCCCAGCCGCATGGACAACATGGAAAGCTACTTAGCTGCTTAGATACTCAGCTACTTAGCAGGTAAGCCGCTACACGTTCCACGCTCGCCTTGCCGCCGGATTCTTAAGCCAGGCGACCGACCGGCAAGCGAGTGTGCGAGACGTGTGTTGGCGAATCGGTTTTGCGTTACCAATCAAGTTAATCAACTCGGCCGGATGGCTACCTCAGCTGTTGGCTATCTATCTGGCTGGCTGGCTGGCAGGCAGCGGCCCACCTTTACCTCCGGCCAAATGCCTTTGAGAGTACTTCATGGTTCGAGGAATGACACAATGTAAGGCAGTAGTCAGTTTTGAAGTGAACCCAACAGTACCCAGCTACAGCAGCACCCTAGACTCCGATCGAGGCCAGAAACTGTGCCAATAACATCGGTAGCTCATGTTCATGCTCATGTTACATCCACTCACCACACCCACCCCAAGAAGCCAAGAAGCCAAGAGATCCCCAAGTGCGGGTGGGCAGAGATCTTGGCATGAATCAGCTGATTGCAAGAGATAACTGACCTATGCAGTGCTCAATCCCAATCTCTGCCAAATCCAAATCCAACTCCCAAATGCAAGAAGTCTTACGGCCACATATGCTAATAAGGCAAAACCAGCTCTCATTGAGCGATTACGAAAATTTTTGTCGGTTGTCTGTGCTCACAGATCGCCCACGTGGCCCCCAAAAAGCCTCTAAATTTGGGCACAAATTATGAGAAACACAGAACCGAACTGAAGCTGAAAGTGACTTTGGCTACAAGTACGTTCGTTCGTTAGTTCCGACCTGCATCTATATGTATATATACACTACATGTATATGACAAAAGCTCAACGCCTGCGCAACCGCCAAGAAAACTACTTGAGCGCACATGCTCTGTAGAGCTGGGATGGATACAGAGATCCGTAGGCTGGAAAGACTCTTGGCCAAGAAACGAACTGAACTGAACCGATCTGATCTCTCTGACTGGCGTCTGTCGCGGAAAAGCCGCTTACGGCCTTGCGGCAGTTAATAAACAAAAAGGAATATAACTCTCCATGGTAGCCACCAAACCAAGCTCTTTCGGCATTTTGATTTATGATTAATGACGCGCTGCGTGCAAATTAGAACAGCTTTTATGGCCAACTGTAATTGGATATTAATGATTCGTTGATTCAGCTACAAATTCAGATCCAGAATCCGAATCCGATTTCGAATTCGACAAGCTGAAAAGAGTGGGAGGGGTAGGAGGGTAGGAAGCGAATGGCAAAGCAAGTTCATAATAGATTCCCAATTTGGACTGGAGCATTTCAGATCGGCGTTGTGTAAGGTAATTGGCTTAATATTTCACTCAAGGCAAGTCGAACAGGTCGAAAGCTTGACTAATAAAAAAAAGCCTCATAAAATATTATCTGTGACCTAAAAGAACACGAGTAATGGGTTCAACGCGACTACCGCAAACATAAGTTAAGGTAAATGTAAACAAAGGGTTTGGTCGATTTCAAACGAGGAAAGCTCTGATATGGTCGGTGGCCTAAGATAAGCATTCTTGGAAAATAGTTACCTAAAATATTATACCTCAGTATATGGTAGCTATGTTCTGGAACTGATTATATTTTGGGTTGATCTGGGGGTAATCATAGAAATTCGAACGTTTTATTGCCTAGCGTGGTAATAAGTTATGACAGTCTGTGGGAAAGAAGATAAGATATGGGCTATGGGAAACCAAAAACAAAGTTGCTTGGCCTGAAGAGGTTACAAAAGGCTATTCAACGCGAATTGCTGATAATTTCAAGGATTGAAAAATCTTTATTCTAAGCCGCTATATACATGGGGTAAATTAACAATCGCGCCCATATTTATAGAGTTCCTCATTCAGCGGATTGCCCTTGAGGATTTTGCCAGCTCAGACGCACCGGGGGTTCTATATTGCTATTTTTCTCTGTTGGCCTCGACTTTTCGCAGGCACACAGATGAGACGACAACAATTTTATGGCCAGGCCAATCCCATTTCTGGCCTTATCATTCCCCACATGTGGATACCATTTCCTTGAGCGGTTGTGACGACCTTGACCGATTCTTGCTGCCAACTTTGATTTTATGCAAGTGCGCAGGCAAAGAATGCCGCAATTAATCACAAATAAACGCCATTGTCTCTTGGCCAACTACCCTAATGGCCTGCAATTTGTACGAATCATGTACACCTTTTTTTTCACCTCTCAGATGATAAAGAATCAGCGACAACAATTAGTGTTGCGATTCAGCGAGTCAGATTAGCTCGAACAAAATCCGCTAAGAACAATAACCCACTGCGGGTCTGCAATTCTCTTGCCATTTGGAGAACGAGAATACAAAATAGTTTCTTATAAGCTAGCCGTGTTATTGAATTATGAAATTAATCATTCGAAAACCAGTTTTTTTTTCATGATTTACATAGAGCAGCTGAGACACTTTAAGCCCACCAACCAGAGCTGCCTGCACCGCCAACCGCCGACAAACATTTGTTGCGGCTCGACAGATTTTTCTTCGTTTTGTTGTATTTAGCTTTTTTTTTGTGCTGACCCTGAAATTGCCATAAATACATTAAGCAAAGCGTAGCGCACATATGCGATCTGCCCTCCACCCCCTCTGCTGAGACCCCATACATATTATACAAATATAATATAATAAAGCGTTAACAATTGGATTCCAATTTTCGCTTCCAATGAACTGCAGAAGTTATGCGTCATTTCGGATTTATGCGCTTACACACCAAAAATACCCCAAAAGCGGTTGAATAGCCCAAGAAATGCTAGGGATGGTTCAAGGTTTGCCATCATGGTTCGTGAACTATTTATGACAGGCCAGCTCAATAAATATTAAACTTTGTGATAGACAGTTCATCAGATGAGATAAAATCAAAAAATTTCCTAAACAATTTATTGGATCAATAAACCCAAGACTTATGGCTCATGTTTATGTCAATAGACCAAGGTAAACTTTCTTAGTTCATGAACTATTTATTGTTTGGTATTGATGACTTGAAGGCTAGAGAGTTCAAGTCTTTGGCATTTTGTCATATATAAAAACTAAATTTAAAATGCTTTTCCGGAAATAGTAAACTCCCATATTAAATCTCAATTTACCCATCATTTAAAGTTGGCTTCTCGAGACTCCCAATATGGAATAATTGTGAATTTGAATTCGTTAATTTGGCATGTTTAAATAACCATCTATCTTTTCTTCCTATTTATTCTTGTGACACCACTTCAGAACCAAAAAAGTTAACTCCAACCCTGGCGAGTAGAACTTGAATATGATTAAAAATATATATGGCATAACTTTGTTTTTGTTTGTCTGCCTGCTCATTGATTAAAACAGAAGCCAGTACTACTCATATATCTTTGTCCTCAAGTGAAACATAATGATAAACCGGAATTTTCGGTTTGTCCCCTAGGTCTTAAAGTTACCATGAGGCTCAAAAGTATGGGGCAGTGGTCGGGTGAAATGCAAATGATTGTCGCGCGCCTTAAATGACAAAAGAAATGCCGTTACACATATTGCCGAGTATAACTGATGAAAAGCAGAAATTATGAACAAAGAATGAGTAAGTGGCCAAGTATGTTAGCAGCCCAAACACAGCTGCGGTATTATGCAAATCCATTTGGGTGGCAGATCTCGAAATGAGGGCATTGAGGAGCACAGGGAACACAGGGCCAGGTGAGGTGACGTTGGCCAATTGCAAGGTCAATGGTTGCGTCTGCGCAAACAGCAGACTTGGGAAAGACATCAATAAGCACTTCAGACAGTTAGTGAAATGAGCACTGCAAATAATGGAAAGGCCTTTGTGCGTCAGTTAAAGAGGAGGAGCATCAGTTGGATCCACTGGAGGAGGAGGAAGTGACATGCCATGTCGGGTTCAAGCAGGCAGTGTCGGGGTCTGACTCTGAGTCAGTTTGATCCGTCGGTAACAAGAGACCGGGCAAGAGATCGCCCGGTTCAATGAACGTAATGAAATTTTGCACTGAGATCTCCGCCGACTGCCCCTCGGATTTACCCCATCCATCAAGCTCAAACGGACCGAGCCGGCCATTACTGTTAACGAAAACAAACAACAGTTAAGCGAATTCAACAACAAGCCAAATTAAATATGCCAAATGAAATGTCCCCCTGCCAAACAACCCGCTCCCAAAGTTACAGCCACTCACAAAGCGAAAAAGGAAGCGATGAAAATGTTTGTGCAATTTTTAAATCAATTCTAGAAGATCTCTCAATACTGCATTGTTTAATTTTATTTATTTCGTGATTTATGCCAGTTTGCTCTGCGTCTGGGTGCGAGTTTTGTATTTGTTTTTTTGTGCGTAGTCAATCACCTTTCGGCTGACTCTTTATAGGAAGTCAATAAAATACATTAAAAAACAAATTTAATTTGTCGCTGAGAGTTGCATCCATTATTCACTTTTGTTTTCAGATCGTTTGTTTGGCTTTTTTTCGATTAGGCCTGCCTTGCGCTGTCGGAAATCGATCGAGAACTGTAAGCTCAAGATCTAAGCTTTGTTGTCAGCTTTTAGTTGGCTACCTCAGCTGCCGGCGGTAGCAGCATCGATTATGATCGTATATGGGTCTGCGGAGACAGGTCCGGTTTGTTCCGATCGTGATAAACGTCAGATAAATGAACCCAAGCAAAAAAAAAAAAACAGTAGCAAACCCAACACAAATCGAAAGACCAAATTAAAGCCCAAAAGGCATAGCTGAGATCTTTGGGCCCCTCCCTTCACAAAAAAAGTTCCAAGGTGCGGAAGCAGACAGTGACAGAGTGAGGATTCCATTCGGCCAGCTGCTGATATAATTACTTTAAAATATTTTAGGGGGAAGAGCTATTTGCAAGCAATTAAGCGAACGGGAATTAAAAAAAGAGAACTCAGAAAGGAACTCACACATGAAATTATCAGTTCACAAACAGGCATCAGCTATAAATTATCGTTATATTAATTAAAAATCATCAGTTTGCCAGCTCATAAAATGCTCAAAATAAACACCGAAGTAGTAAAAAATACCGAAAATAATGTTCTTATTTGATCTGAAATTGTGTTGCTAATTGTAAGCTAAATAAAAGCCTTTTAAATAAATTTAAATAATTTGAAATGAAATACGATCTTTGCGTAATAATAATCAATGACAATAAAAAACACACTCACACTTATACGTCACAGAATCCCCATTTTTATCAGTTTAGTTTGCTAAAATGTGTTAATTGATCGAAGCCTGGAATTCATAGAAATCTAGAGATCCGCTGCTCCATCGAATGAGCAGTTAGCAAAGCATATAACATGGGAAAGTGCCCAACGAGGTTGAACCTCTTGGGCAACCTTAAGTCAACAAAACGACAGAAAAGGGGTTGAGAGTCGGCCGAATCGCTCAACCAAATGAAGTATGCCCCATACTTGAGCGTAGAACGCTAAAAGCTTTGCAGTTGGCCGCCCAGCCCGGCGCTTAGGTTGCCTAATGAGCCGGACGGAGCTCACCATTTGGACACCGCAACTCGCGGCTCAGCTCATAAGTAGGGGCGGTGTGCTTGACCAAATTTGGCTGAGAGATCTTGAACCGAATCGTAGCGGCACAACGCCAACAATAACAAATATTATATATATTTAAGATACGACAAAAAAAATCAAAATAAAAACAGAAAACAAACATCATCGAGAACGAGATTGAGTTGGGTTTGAGCTCAAGTTGTAGAAGAAACAATGAGGAGTGCGAGGAGGAGGAGATGGTGGCTCTAAATGAAGTGCGGACAGAACGCTTAGTCAGCAAGCTGTGCCGCCACTCAAGGCTACATGGCTTTAGTTTTCAGATACATATTGAGATTCGAGTTTCCGCATGCTGAAGAGACACTCACTTATACTCACACGTCGTGGACCCCAAGTGCTCCGACCGTCGACGCGGCTGTTGCTTCTGGTGATTGTTGTTGCCATCCGCTGGTGGCAACAGCACGCGGTCGGGATAGAGCGGCTTGGGTGCCCACGAAGCTGCGGCCACATAGATGTCCGTCCGGGGCGTGGGCGGTGGCGAGGGCAGCGGATCCGGCGTTCCTGCTGCATAGCTGTAGTACCCATCCTCCGGTTCATCCACCACGGACAACCGATGCTTAATCCTCGTCTGGCCAGGCTCATCGCTGTACAGATACTCGTGCATCGATCGCGCATACTTGCTATTCTTCCTCCGCTGCTGGGCAGGCGTAAGCTGACTAGTTGGCTTGTTCCGGAGCAGCTCGCACTCATCCGGTGACGCTCGTATCCAGGAGCTGGCGGGCACATACTGCCGCTGCTGGTGCGTCTGCACAATTTTCGAAAAATCCACATAGAGCGACTCATCGGTGGACGGCTTGCGCTGGAACTCATCATCCTCATCACGGTGGACCTTGTCATCCAGATCGCCATCATCATCTTCATCGTGGGGAGTGGTGGGCGCGCCAACGGAACTGTAGAAACTGTAGTTGCTCGAGGACTGCGAGTAGGAGCGATTGCGTCCGTAGAACTCTTCCTCGAAGGGCAAACCTTGGGGGAACTTATTCGAGAAAGCCTTCTTGAGGCGCGGAGAGTCGTGCGAGTCACTGGAGCCCGCCGAGGAGCCAGCTCCCTCTCCGTTGTGAGTGCACCCGTTGTTGCGCTGCTTGAGGGTCAGCTTGGGCGTGGCCGGCAGCTGGCGACGCTGGGCCAGAGGAGTGGCCTTTCCGGCTCCACCGCCTCCGTTGGTGAGATCATTGGTGGCCACCTGCCTGCGCGCTGGTAGCGGTGGCTGCGGTGCCGGGTAGTTCTTGCTGGAGCGCTGACCCAAACGTGCCGGGCAATTCTCCTTGGCGGCCATTCGTCCCGCCTGATGAGTGCGCTTCTGGCTGGTTGGTGTGCCCATCGGTTGCTGAGTTGATACTGATGCTGAAACCGCTGGCTGATATTGTTTCCTGGCAGTGCTGGGCGTGGTCACCGGGCGGGCAGCCTGAGTGGGTGGTGGTGGCGCCCTCGCCTTGCAGTGGCGTGTGGGCGCCGCGTTGGAGGAGCAGGTACTTTCGATGCGACGGATCAGCTTGGGTGTCAGTGGCTTCACGCTGCCACCATTCACCAATCTCTGCTGCTGCTGGTGGTGGGGATGCAGATCGGGCTGCAACTTGTGACGGTTGCTAGTGCAATAACTGCTCCTCCAGGGCTGCTGGCGGACAAAGTGGCTGCCACCGGTTACACCCTGCTGGTGGATCGAGGAACTAGACGAGGCCGTCGAGGTGGACGATGATCCCGCAGCTGTCTGGTTGTTGTTTCTGCCTGGCACTGATTTCACCATCGATCTGTTGGCTCCATTGCTACTGAGAGGTTGGGCAGCTGCTGCTCCCATTTGGACAGTGCTGCTGCTGGGGTTGTTGTTGCTACTGCTGCTGCTACTGTTGCTGTTGCTGCTGTTGTTGCCGTAGCCACAACTGCCGCGCGGAACTCGAAAGGAGCTATATGGCCGAAAGCCATTTCCATACTGTTGACCAACGACTGGCATTTTGTTAGCTTTTTATTATGATTTTTATTTCGTTGTTAAATAGACTCGCTTGTTGGTTAATTATTCGTAATTGCTGATGTTGCTGCGGGGCAATGATGTTTTATGTTTTTTTTTGCTGTTGCTACTAGTGATCTTGTTTAGAATTGGCGTTGAAATTTAAACCGCTGAACGTTTACTTTAAACGCGTGCACTTTGAAGATCGCTTATCTTTAGCTTTATCGTTATCATTTGCAAATCGCTGGCTGCTTGAGAATTTGAGAATTTTATTGCCTTAATTTTCAATGCTGTGCACACACTTGGCCTGTCGCGAGCGGACTACCACTATATAATCTACAGCACCCAGTCGGCCAGATTCCGTGGAAATACCTTGGCCCAGCCTTTGCCTTTAATTTCAATAATTTATCGTACACACACTTGTTTTCTTTTGTCTATTGGGCTGGTTGAAACGCGTGTAATGAACACGTTCTCGATGGCTTATGAGTTGGCCACCCATTACCCATTGCCCACAAAAACCCTCTGCATTTGTGCGACTTCTTGCTGGCCCTATTTCGCTTTTGTTTTAGCCACTTTTGGCCTGTCAGCACGGCGAGGGCCACAATTGAATTAGCTGCTACAATAACCCTGAACCTTGACTGCGATTTAGCCTATGGCAAATCCAATTGGCCTCCAGTTACCGGCTGGATGCCACTGGCAAGCCGGATGGCAAGTTCATTGATAAGACCCCCAAAACGCCAACCAGTTGAGGAGGCTTTATGCAATTCGCAGAGCGAGGGAAATACATTGGTAGTTGGTAGAAAGTGTCTGCGCATGCGCTGAGCTCAAAGACCCGGCTGCGAACAGGTCCTCCTCCGACCAGTTTTCACAATTTTTACTTTTTTAACCTGATTCGAAAAGGAAACGCAAGTCTTGGGGCTCCCAAACGGCCAAACGGGTCAACAGCAGCCGCAGCCGCAGCTGAAAAAATCCAACTTGTTGTGACGCGCTATGAGTAATATTATCGGAAATAAGTGCAAAATCCCTTAGCCAATAAAAGCAACAATCGGCACGTCCGGTTCCTACAAGTCATCCGTTCAGTTCAACCCGTCTTTGATAAGTAGTAGGCGTCGTAGTCGTCATAGTCGGGAGCTATCTTATCTTGGTTTAGTTAACCCGTGTTGGCTAAGGTTGGTCCCCCATTGGCCAGTGATTTTCCCCTGTTCTCTAAAGCTCTATAGAGCACACCGTATGCACAGCATTGAAACTTCTCGGAATAATTGAGGAGGTGTTTTCAAATCGAATTGAAATTCCGTAGGCGAATTATTATTTTTGGCCAGGATGCATAAACAAGTCGCGGGAATCGCACACAAATCACACGCGGCTCAGAGCCACACAATGCATTTGTTAACAAATTATAAACAATATATGAATGGTTTCGTACATTTCTTTTAAAAAACACTGGGTAATAGCGGTTGCACGGCGGCGACGGCGACGAGCGAAGAAGCCAGCACCTCCATTCGCTTTCGAGTTGTCGTTGCGACTGAGCAATCGAGCGACAAGTTGGTAGCGAACAAGTGTCGGTTGTACCGCCGCTGCCTCAGCTCTGCCGCCTCTGCCTCTGCCGCCTCTACCGCTCGACTTCGCTGCTCGCATTTCCAGTTTACAGATCGTCGGAATCGAAATCGAGCCAGCGAATTCGCCGCACCATGCGTGCATCCAATTGATGGCTTGTAATTTAAATAAAAAATGATTGAAATTGAAAATAATCAACCCATATGATCGACAATAAAACAAGAGGATAGCGGAAATGCAAGCAATATATACATTTAAGAATAGTATTCCTTATCGTAACGCTTGATTTTCATATTTGGGCTGCGCTTTTTTCGGCACACTTCCGCGTTGCAAGATGTCACCAACTTTTGAGTAATGAGCCGGGACAGGTCGATTAATCTGCTGTTGTGCTGCTGTGGTTCATGAACACTTAGCCAACGTGTTTTATGGCAAATGCAAAAGGTTAATAAACAATGACAGCACCCCAGTGGCGGGCATGAAAACGTCACTTTATCGACAAAGAAAGCGGTCGCTGCTAGTGGCGTATAAATTACAAAATGCGACTCTGATTAAGCCAACTCCCCAAGATGCTCTTGCTGCTGTTGCTGTTGCTGCAACTACCTAAAAAGGCCAAGCCAAGTGTGTTAAACAATAATAAATGCGACAACGTCGCGCCTCGAGTTATCCGTTGTTTTGAGTAATATGCAAATACGCTTTAAATACGCAGGCGCATAAATTAAGGCAAGGAAATGCAGCGGGACAACCCGCCAGGATCAGCAAGATCCACCGCCCACGTCCACCGGCCTTCCGAAGGGGGTCAGCACAAAGAAATCGCTGAGTCCGCATTAATTTACAGTAAGCCGACTGAAGAGGATGACTCTTCACTTGGCAGGAACCAGCGCAGATTTCACCTGCCCATATATGGCCGAATGTCAATTTGTCTCTCCGGCTGCTCCTGCCGCTCGAGCGGCTCTTTTTTATGGGGCCATGGACCATTAAAGACACGACCGTTTACAAGCCATTCAAAGAAAGCGAGTCCCAAGGAGTGCAGCTACATACGTAGCTGCGTGGGCAGGACACTCTGGCTGCCACATCTCCGACAGCTGGGGAAATACCCGCGGATCAGTAGGCAGAGCCAGTTTACATGGACAAGACTCGAGTCGCTTTTTCGAAAGGTTTCCCACCGGGGAAGTTTGTTCATTCACACGAAGCAGGGTATTTTGTGGAGAAAGATGTGATGTCATGGCTCCGTCTCTATTTGCCACTCAGGTAAAATATACTTCCTATTTAAAAGATATATTCAGACTTTCTTATAGATCATTAGCCTTAGCATATTTTTGCCAAGATTTTATTCTCTAGGTTACCATTTCAAAGTACCTACTTTAAGCTGCTTGGTTCCCCTTTCCTCAGATTTCTATTTAAGTGCGTACAATTTAAAATTTGTAATGGTTTGAAAATCACTTTCTTTGGACTAGCCGAATTTTACTTTCGCATGGAATTGATTTCTGCGACTGAGAGACTAATTACCAAATTTCATGCTAAAATGATTTGATACGGTTGTAAAATCATTATTATTACACAACATACATTTACAAAAATCGTTGGCAGTTTTAAATTTAATTCCTTCAAAAATTTGAAGATTTTGTCCTATTTCAATTTTGTGGCAATGACACAGGCCTTACTTTAAGATTTAATTGCGACTGGTAAATTAATTTGCAAAATAATATTACATGTTATGAAGGGGGGTCTCGAAAATAGTTCCATTTCCGTGTTAAATATTACACAAAGGGTAATAAAATTGTTTGGCATTTAACATGTCTTATGGGACATTTGCATTTAAATTATAGAGCCCCGTTGCAAAGAATAATCATTGAACACTAACTATATCATCTAATATATCAAAAACCTTACATAGAGGGTTAAAATAGAGAAGTTCCTGCCAAATTTAAATCAATATTTGGTGAAGTGTTTACCAATAGACTAGCATATTGCCTTAAGGCACTTTCTGGCACTGAGAAATCATTGTCACATGGAATCGATTATCTCAATTTGGCCGCCTTGACCAGGGACTGCCCAATTTACGACCCATCCGAATTACTTACGTGGGCTCCTTGGATATCTGGGCCTTCTTGGCATCGAGTTCGTGTCGCCTTCGCTTGGCCGCCGATCTGGTGTGATGTGTGTTGGTGATGCGCGGCCTGTAGTCAAATAATGGAAGCAATGAGTACCAATGGGTAGTGGGCAGTGGGTATTGGGTAGTGAGTAATCGCAATCCCTCGTGCAGCTCTAAGAAGAGCAGCCCGAGAATATGGGATCGAATATGGGAGAATATTTGCACATATGCTGGGCGAACTTACGGCGATGGGGCCTCAGCTAGGGGTGGCGAATGATCGGCAGTATCGAGTCGTCGGCGCTTGTCTCGTGTGCCCGCCGAGGAGCGATCCCTTGAGTGGTGGAGTCGCCGTGTTCTGGGCATCTGAAAAAGTGGTATACACACAATATCAGTGGGATTGATGATGGCCGAACCAATGGGACACCTATAAGATATACCCATAGGCTATATAGAGTGTTACACATATATAATATATTCATATATATGTACTTATGAACTGTAAGGCAACGTGTGGTGTGAGCACTGGGAACAGCCCCTCAATCGCCTACCGCCTCCGCCTCCTTCCCCTTTCAGCTGTTCCCACCAAAGAGGTGAGTACAGTACGGAATACAGCTGGCACGCACACACACACACACACGCGCTCACACACGCGGGCGCCTAACCAAATTGCAATACCTCACCTTTGTATTGGTGCAATGGAAAAACAGACCACAAATAATAATTAAAAAAAAGGAGACAAAAAAAAAACCAAACTAACTTTCGCATTTTAATTTGCCAACCATTAGCCCATCTACCTTGCAATTTGCTGCTGATTTTTTTCACGAGCGCGAAAATTGATTTTTGTTGTATGCGCTCCGCTGGCTTTGCTTTGGTATTGTTGTTGCTGCTGCTGCTGCTTGGCCAAAGCGTCGCTGTCGCTGCCGTTGTGTTGTTGTCGCAATTCGAGCAGCTGCCGCTGCCAATTTGCTATTGCAATCCGTTGTCCTGCAAGTCCTGACTTTTACTTGGCGTGGTAAACACTTCCTGGCCTTTTTGCACACTCCAAATAATAATGTGCGTTTGCGTTGAAAATCGTGTTTTTTTTCCCACAATTCACGTCACTTGGTATTTTATTCACCACGTCTGCGAGCCAGTGTTGGGTAAATCCTCGCCGGCTTGTGTTAAAAAACGCTGGCGGAAAGGGGTTGCCGAGCACGCGGCAGCAATGCAACACGAGCGGTTTTGTACAAATTGTACATTTCAGTACTTAACTTTATATTGTATTATAAACATAATGTTTACCATTTCAATCATTAAAATTTTTTATAGAATTAATTTTGACAAAAATCTATTGTAATATTTAAATGAAAATAATCAAATTAGGGGATTGCGAAATGTATCAATTATTAATGATAAAATAAAGCAGGGGGTTCGCAACAATTATAATAAAAACTACTACAAATTTCTTTTATCTATAAGTGATATTTGAATGAGCACTAATTAACAAACTAATATTTACTTTGAGTGGTGGAGCTGGCAACTCTGAAAATTTTCACTTTTAATGTAACTATACCACTGAACGTGGTTTAAATATATCCAACAATTTATTTTTTATGACTAAAAATTTGTGGCACTTGCACAAGCACGAAAGGCGACAACCCTGGCCACGCGGCGTGCCGCTAGTCAGCTGTTTACACGCACGCTAACGTCTGCGCCTGTATGGGTGGCTCGAAATCCGATGGACAGGTAGCATTTTCGGATATCTTGTTTTCATTTCGTTTTCCCGCTATCTTCGCCCGAGCATTTTCATATCTTGTCTTGGGTTTTCAGCTGACTTACCTCTTCGTCGGCGTTTCGCTGCGCAATAGTTGCTGGGGGCGGGGCCAGGGGCGGCGCTGGCAGGGCCAAATACGGCGAACGGGGCAAATACAATCGCTGCCACAAGCCGCTCAAAAGTTGCGTTAGCGATTGCCAGGAGAAATTCGCTTTCGCTTGCTGCACGCCGCCGTTTTGCATGAGTTTGTCCTTAATCGAGGGTAGAAGCATGGATTTCGTCCGCTTGTTGATAGCTGTGCATGCGATTTTCGTATGGGCTCTGTTTGTTTTCACCTCCCGTCACTTTTTGGCGCCTTTTTACGCTTGCTGCGTTTTTCCCATTTGCAGCAGCTACACGGCTGTCTTTCTACCGCATGGCGTTGGCCATTTGGCTTGGCTGCTTTTTTGGGAAGCCTGCAATGCAGCTAATGCAATTAATACGCGGGAAAATGCAACGGATTAAATTGAATATTTTTTTAGCTATATCTTACAGTGTGGCCAGTTGTGCTGAAAGAAAATTTGCTTGCTAGTTCAGTTTTCCTTAAGTATTTTTCGTGACTGCAGGCACAATCACTCTTCAGCGGTATTTTTGGAGGCAATTGACATGGTCACACAGTTATCGTTAAAATAGGGATGCCACCTAGCTGAAACGGTTAAGTTAATTATGGCGGTTAAGATTAAAATTTAATGAAAAAAATAATAAAATTTCTTAATTGTTATTAGTTGAAGAAAATCTGCAATCTGAATACCTTTTTTTGAAAACTATCTAATTAGCTGAGAAGTCATAAAAAGTATTTGCACTTCTTTTAAATAGGGATGCCACCTACTTGAAACGGTTAAGGCAGTTAAGCTTGTTAGTTTGAATTTAAAACTCCAAAAGACAAACGTGAAACTCGAATTTAAATGCGAATAACTATATATTACCAACCACTTTGAATATCTCCGGTTAACAGCTCGCAAAACAGCTGCGTGCCTCATGTTTTTCATTGCGCCTGCGCTGCTTTGGCGCCCAATAAAAATACGGGTTCCAATTCATTCAATTGCATAACAATACGCGAGGGAAAATAACGGTATCGTTATCGTGTGCCCACGCTCAGTCAGAAACTGACGTGCCTGTCCCAACGGTCGTGTGTGCGCGGATCGCCCCCCGTCGCTGCTTCCCGCGTTTTGTGGCTGAAGAAAAAGTCCAACTATCTGCGGATGACCATCATTTAATCCGCCAAAAAGGAGACCCCCCAACAAGGCCTTTTAAATGGCTAAATAATTGATGGAATTATTATTATGCCCCGCCCACGTTACAGGAGCAAATCGAGTGGAGAACACTGCTCATCATAGCATCGCTCCAGGATTCTAGAGCGCCTCCCGAGAAAATCCTTAGTCCTTAAAGGAGGATTCGGTATCCAAAAATCTCGTGCGCGTCCCATGGCAGAGGTGAGTATTTTTATTGATTTTTTCCCGGGCCCGGGAGCTGGTATTTGTGGCCTAATCCGAGACTCGCGTGATTCGCATGGAATATTCAATTACACACACACACACACACACACAAACTCACACAGGACCCACACTTTGGCAAATGGCGCAGGCCTTTTTGGGTCACGAGGCTGCTGTGCGAGTGTGTGTGTGTGTATTTGTGTGTGTTGACATTGTCCTGGTCTCGTTTTCATTTTCCGTTTCCTTTTCGCTTTCGCACGTGCTTTTTTTGGCCAGCACATACGTAACACATCGCATTTTGGCCCGCCGCATAAAGACGATCCATAATTCATGACGTTGGCTTTCGCTTTCAGCTGGCTAGCGTGGAAAGCTAGGGAAGCTAGGCAACCGGAAACGGAAACGGCACCGAAACGGGAACCGGAAGTGGAGCAACGATTAACCGAAACGATCGAAGGCATTAGCCAGGCATGGACACCGCTGCCGCCGCCGCCGCTGCAGTCGCCGTTGACCTGAAACCCGATCAGCAGCTCCTCGGCAGCTCCAGCTCCAGCTCCACAAAGTCAAGGATCGGCGGAGGAGGAACCACTGGATGCGACTGTCTGGGCAGCACTGTGGAGACCATGTCGCTGACGCCACCACCCACGCCGCCTTCGCGAGCCTCTGACAACCACGTCGAACCAGGTGCTCCAAGTGCTCCACCAAATGGCCAGATCGAGACCCATCCCTTGAACGGCCTGAAGGCCAAGGAGCCGGCCGAAACAACAGCAACAGCATCTACTGAACCCACTCAGTCGGATTTGCCCGCCACATCAGCAACGTCTTCCGCCAAAGCTTCCATAAAGCCAACGTCTGCCTTGCTGGGATCGGTATCGGGATCTGGATCGGTATCTGCTTTAGTGCTCCCAGCAACGGATCATCCACCAGCGGCAGCTTCTCCAGTGCCCAGCAGCAGCAGCAGCAGTTCCGCATCCGGTTCTGAAGAGAATGTGGTCCAGCTGCTGCCCTGGCAGGATATGCCCACGTATCTGCAGTTCAATCCCTACGTGCTCCGCGGATATAGACCCCTGCAGACCTTCAAGGGCTGCCTGCTCAGTCTGTTCTACTGGCACAACGAGACCATCAACATACTGACTCATGGTGAGTGCCACCTGCTCCTCTGTTCCGCTGCCACTTCCTCATCCCCGTCCTCTTCCTCTTCCGCCCACCTGTCACCATCGCTGGCTCACTTATCGACCCATCCGCGTCTCGCTGCTCGTAACAATCACGGTCAAAGCCAAGTGGAGGCACACGTAAATAGATTAGGTCGGCATTTCTAATGAACCTTGACTGAGGTTGGCTCGGTCGTGCATAAGAAAGTGGCCAACTATAGATAGCATTCACCCCCAAACGGAATATGGGTATTTCTTGACGATTTCCAATTAGTTTAAATTATTAGTATGAGGTTTTTATACCCGTTACTCGTAGAGTAAAAGGGTATACTAGATTCGTCGGAAAGTATGTAACAGGCAGAAGGAAGCGTTTCCGACCCCATAAAGTATATATATTCTTGATCAGGATCACTAGCCGAGTCGATCTAGCCATGTCCGTCTGTCCGTCTGTCCGTCTGTCCGTCTGTCCGTCTGTCCGTCTGTCCGTCTGTCCGTCTGTCCGTCTGTCCGTATGAACGCTGAGATCTTGGAAACTATAAGAGCTACAATACTGGGATTAGGCATGCAGATTCCTGAGATTCCTGCGCAGCGCAAGTTTGTTTCAAAAGAGTGCCACGCCCACTCTAACGCCCACAAACCGCCCAAAACTGTGGCTCCTACAGTTTTGATGCTAGAACAAAAATTTTAACTGAAATGTATTGTTCTCATCAATACCTACCGACTGACCTAAAAAAAAGTTTGCCACGCCCACTTTAACGCCCACAAACTGCCCACAAACTTCAAAAAATCGTAAATATGAACGCGGATATCTCGGAAAATATCAAAGATAGAGAAACGAGATTTCAGATTTAGATTCCGTAGGCTTGAGCGCAGCGCAAGTTTATTACGCGAATATGCCACGCCCACTCCAACGCCCACAAACCGCCCAAGTCTGTGGCGCCCACAATTTTCATGGTAGATAAAAAATTTAAACTGAAATGTATTGGTCTCGTCAATACCTATCGATTGATTTAAAAAAAAGTTTGCCACGCCCACTCTAACGCCCACAAACCGCCCAAGCCTGTGGCGCCCACAATTTTCGTGCTAGATAAAAAATTTTAACTTAAATGTATTGGTCTCGTCAATACCTATCGATTGATTTAAAAAAAACTTTGCCACGCCCACTCTAATGCCCACAACGCTTAAATCTGTCTACCGCCGGTAGGTGGCGCATTTGCTGCTTGCATATCTCCATTTTCCTTTGGTCCCTTTAGCTGAGTAACGGGTATCTGATAGTCGAGGTACTCGACTATAGCGTTCTTCCTTGTTATTTCTGTACAAATACCAAATAGCTTTCGACTTAAATATTCTGACCGAGGAACCATTAAATCATTTTAATTATTTATGGCACGAAATCAAAATACATAGAATAGATAGAAATTTTAAAGTCATTACTTATTCTCCACAAATATATATACGATTTTGTGAATAAACATGCTCAAGGTATATAAAAATAGTTAACCAAAACATTTTAAAAACATGTTAAATCTTTAATTAATGATATCAAAACAAATCTAAAACCAATTTGTATCAAAGAAAATGAAGTTCAAGTTAAAAAAGAGATTCTGGCTTCACCCAGTTAGTAGAGCAAGCACTTCTCCGAGGGATTCATGGCGGATCCAGATGGACAGTTGAACTCTTTGGAAAACTCATCAAAGTTCGATAGAGATCCAATAACGCGGAACTTTCCTGGCATGTGCTGATCCGTTGAAACTTGAAGGGCCTTCACACTTGGATGTGCATCGTTGCACCAGATCTGAGCAAAGCTGATAAAGAACAACTGCTTGGCATTGTATCGCAGGTTGGGCAGGGTCTCCTTGGCCAGATCCTTCTCGATCTGGGACTCGTACCAATTCCGGTAGGCGGTGTAGGCCAGCCGCATTCCTCCATTATCCGCTATGTTCTCCGACTGCGAAGTGGACTCCTTCAGCTGGATCCCATCGTACACATACCTTCCATACTGCTTCGTAAAGCATTCCCGGCGTTTCAGGAAGTTGTTACTGGACCTCTCGTCCCACCAATCGTTGGAGTTTCCTTTGGCATCGAATTTTCTTCCGCTGTCGTCGAACCCATGGATTAACTCATGGCCAATTAGCGAGGCCAAGGTGCCGAACATAACCGCATTGGGGTAGACATCCGACCAAATGTAGAAGGGCTGGAGCAGTGCCACCGGAACCTTGATGGTGTTTTCTATAAGGATGTTGGCCGGAGTGTAACTGAGCTGGGAGCCCGCCTCAAATGGCTTTGCTGGCTTGTGTAGCATCTCCCGCATTTGTTTCGCACCAAGGAGGCTGGTCTGTCTTACGTTTTCCACGTAGTCGGAGCTCTGCAGATTGAGATCCGCAAACTCTTCGGTGAAGTTATCCTCTGCATAATTGTTGACCTCAAGGGTCATGGCCTGTAGCTTTGCAATAGCCAGATTCCGAGTGGGTCTCTCGATCCAATCCAGTGCTGAGCTAGACTGCAAAGTCTCGTTAAAAGTAGACTTTAATTGACGCCACATGTTCTCGATTTCTCTAGAGGATTTCTCGTTGTTGTAGCGGCGATAGAACATGTTGTCCAGGTTCTTGGCGAAGAACTTCTTGGTGAGATCCACACAGGCCTGTTTCTGCTTCGCCGGTTTGTCGGAGGGCGTCTCATGGAATTCCCAGATAAGGCGAAAGAATATATAGTTGGCTACGGTGGGCTTGGGCGTACGCTTGATGACTTCTACCAGATTTTGCTGATAGCGTTTGTTGTACTCGTAGATCTGTTCGGTAATTGGCTCTCCCATGCTCACACTTAACAATCGCTTGATGTCCAAGGTGGGGGAGTACCGCTGGTGGACCTCGTCCACGGTCAGCAGCTCGGTCAGTTCACTCAGGTCCAGGCCTTCGCTATCGTCCACCAATCCTTGGGCCAGATCCACCTCGAAGTCGATCAGCTCCTTGGCTGTTTTCTTCGCCAGGTCCACTTTCACTCCCAAAGATCGCTGCAGGGTGCGCTGGATATTAGCACGATACTTCTGACGGTAGGTGGCTGTTGAATTGTCCACGTACATGGAACGCGCCTCGAGTGGAAAGTCCTGCTGGCCCAGGTAAATCCGGTTCCGTTGGTTGCTGGCCAGATCCTTGTTAACCTCTAGACCAAGAACCGGAGTTATTCCATATCGGTAGGCCATGCGAGCGGTGGTCCCAAGCCAGTCGAAGTCCTCCTCCTTCCAGGAGGATCCCTCGAGCACCGGCATAGTTCCGAATTCGGCTATCAGTTGCTTTAACTTTTGGCTGTATGTGGTGTTGAGCTCCTTGATCCGCAGGCAGGACTCGTAGAAGTGCTTCACCTGAACATCCTCCGGGGTGTCGTGGCTATCATGGCCCGCGTTGAGCATCTTCAATATCTTCCGATTGAGGCCGTTGGTCAGGGTCTCGAACACCCCCGTCGTGACCACCTGCATGCTCAATGCCGAGTTGATGCGCCCATAGTTGCCACAGGAGAAGACGTAGAAGTCGCTGCACGGATCCGCCTTCTGGTCCATAAAGCTTTCGATCTCCGCTGCCTTGGCCTGCCGCAGCAGCTCCTTGATGTACGGGGTGTCTTGGTTGAGATCATCCTCGCTGGTGGGGGCTGCTAGGGTCAGGGCACTGAGGATGTGACCGAAAATGCAAATATAGAGCAAATGCATGGCGTTGTATTTCGTTGAACTTCCACCGATCGACTGTCGAGCCTCAGTTGATCTGATGAGTTCATCGCCATCCCATCACAGCCCGGCCGCTCCTCTGTTCTCGGAAAACAAAAGGCGACCCTGGGGTTATCGCGGGCTCTCGGATCCATCGCTCCGCTAAAAACACTGAGGTTCAATTGCTCACTGCTGATTGTAAAATGCATTCCCATTATTATAATATCTTCTGCTTTTTTTTCTATATCATTTGGCTGATAGATTTAATCTTCTAAGAGCTAGGAGTAATTCCCAGAAACGTGATCGAGAGACTGTTGGCTGTTATGCTAACTAGTATAAAGGTTCTGTTAGCAAAAATTCTATATTTTTTCACTCACGTGAATGAATGAAGTCATTAATGTCAAGGTAGTTGATTACTCTGCCATGACTTCCAGTTGCAAAGTGCCTATTAAAACAGCTCGTACGAAACCCGAAGCACAATTGAGTAACTGGCATAATAAACCCCATAATAGATGATGCTAACCGACCACTTTCATTTATACAAAAAGTTTAGGTATTATTAAAGTTATATTACTAAATGAAGTCGTAAGGTATAACGTTTTTTCATGCAGAATTTGGTCAAAAAATATAGAATGGATTGTCGTATCATATAAAATTGATATGCGAATGAATTTTTAGTAATGTTTATTAGATAGATGTTATAACCAATTTAAAAGAGTATTTGAGTATCATAGTAAAGAAACCTATCTAGTAGAGGATGCACTTCTCTCTGGGATTCATGGGGGATCCGGATGGGCAGTTGAACTCTTTGGAAAACTCATCAAAGTTCGATAGAGGTCCAATAACGCGGAATTTTCCGGGCATGTGCTTATCGGTTGATACTTGAAGGGCCTTGGCTTTTGGATGTACATCGTTGCACCAGAACTGAGCAAATGTGATGAAGAACAGCTGCTTTGCGGTGTATTTTAGATTGGGCAGGGTCTCCTTGGCCAGATCCTTCTCCATTTGGGACTCGTACCAATTCCGGTAGGCGGTGTAGGCCAGCCGCATTCCTCCGTTATCCGCAATATTCTCCGACTGCGAAGTGGAGTCCTTCAGCTGGATCCCATCGTACACATACCTTCCATACTGCTTCGTAAAGCATTCCCGGCGTTTCAGGAAGTTGTTACTGGACCTCTCGTCCCACCAATCATTTGAGTTTCCATTGGCATCAAACTGTCTTCCGTTTTCGTCGAAACCATGGATTAACTCATGACCAATTAGGAAGGCCAAGGTACCAAACATAATCGCATTGGGATAGACATCCGACCAAATGTAAAAGGGTTGCAGAAGGGCAACCGGAACCTTGATGATGTTCTCTATCAGGATGTTGGCTGGAGAGTAACTAAGCATGGAGCCCGCCTCAACTGGTTTCGCTGGTTGGTGGAGCGACTCCCGCTTTTGTTTTGCAGCAAGGAGACTTGTCTGTCGCACATTTTCCACGTAGTCGGAGCTCTGCAGATTGAGATCCGCAAACTCTTCGGTGAAGTTATCCTCGGCATAGTTGTTCACCTTCAGGGTCATGGCCTGTAGCTTAGCAATAGCCAGATTCCGAGTAGGTCTGTCAATCCAATCCAGAGCTTGACTGGATAGCAGAGTTTCGTTAAAGGTTGACTTTAGTTGACGCCACATATTCTCGATTTCTTTGGAGGTTTTCTCGTTATTGTAGCGGCGATAGAATATGTTGTCCACGTTCTTGGCAAAAAACTTTGTGGTAATATTAACACAGGCCTTTTTCTGCTCCTCCGGCTTGTCGGAAGGCGACTTAACAAATTCCCAGATAAGGCGCAAGAATATATAGTTGGCTACGGTGCGCTTGGGCGTACGCTTGATGACTTCTACCAGATTTTGCTGATAGAATTTGTTGTACTCGTAGATCTCTTCCAAAATTGGCTCTCCCATGCTCACACTTAACAATCTTTTTATGTCAATGGTTGGTGAATACCTTGCTTGCATCTCAGCGACACTTAGCAGTTCAGCCAATTCATTAATTCCTTGGTCTGGAGAAGAAAGTCCTTGGGCTAGGTCCACCTCAAAGTCTAAAAGCTCCTTAGCCGTTTGTTTTGCCAGCTCCTCCTCGACAGCTAAAAATCGCTGTAAAATACTTTGCATAACGTTAAGGTACTTCTTGCGATAGATAAGAGTTTCGTTGTTCAGATACATGGATCGCTCCTGAAGCGGGAAGTTCTGCGCTCCTATGTAGATTCGATTCCTTTGGTTGCTGGTAATGTCTTTGAATACATCCGCACTTATGATGGCTGTTTTTCCATATTGATAGGCAATGCGTGCGATGGTCCCCAGCCAGTCGAAGTCCTCCTCCTTCCAGGAGGATCCCTCAAGCACCGGCATCGTTCCGAACTCGGCAATAAGTCGCTTCAGCTTTTCGGAGTATGTGTAGTTCAGCTCCTCGATCCGCAGGCAGGACTCGTAGAAGTGCTTCACCTGAATATCCTCCGGAGTATCGTTGGTATCATAAGTGTTGAGCATCTTGAGGACCTTTCGGTTTAGGCCGTTGTTCAGAGTTTCGAATACTCCTGTCGTGAACACCTGCATGCTCAAAGCCGAGTTGATACGAGCATAGTTGCCACACGAAAAAGAATAGAAGTCATGGCACGGATCGGCCTTTAGGTCCATGAAGCTTTCAATCTCGCTAGTCTTCGCCTGTCGTAGAAGCTCCCTAATGTAAGGTGTATCCTGGGTAAGGTCGTCTTTCGTGGGGGCCGCTAAGGTCAAGGCCATTAACACGTGGCAAATTATGAAAATGCGGAGTAATCGCATTCTGTTCTGTTTCGTTCCGTTTTAAAAATTGGACTAAACTAATCAGTTCATTTGTTGCCAAAAAACCATTAGCGAGATCGGGCTTATCGAGACTCTCAACATAGTGGTGACAGCATAATCGTTATATACCGATAAATGTTTAAAAGTAGCTAGAAAAAATAAATAAATAAACCTTAAAACAAGGAAGAACGCTATAGTCCAGTACCTCGACTATTTGATACCCGTTACTCAGCTAAAGGGACCAAAGGGAAATGGAGATATGCAAGCAGCAAAGCGAGATTGAAATGTGCCACCTACCGGCGGTAGACAGATTTAAGCGTTATGGGCGTTAGAGTAGGCGTGGCTCAATCGAGAGGTATTGACGAGAGCAATACATTTCAGTTAACATTTTTTCTCTAGCATCAAAACTGTAGGAGCCACAGTTTCGGGCGGTTTGTGGGCGTTAGAGTGGGCGTGGCACTCTGCTGAAACAAACTTGCGCTTCGTAAGAAGCTCAGGAATCTGCACGCCAAATCTCAATAGCCTAGCTCTTATAGTTTCCGAGATCTCAGCGTTCATCCGGACAGACAGACAGACGGACAGACGGACATGGCTAGATCGACTCGGCTAGTGATCCTGATCAAGAATATATATACTTTATGGGGTCGGAACCGCTTCCTTCTGACTGTTACATACTTTCCGACGAATCTAGTATACCCTTTAACTCTACGAGTAACGGGTATAATAAAAGCGTAATAAAATTAAGAAAACAATGTTCAATCTTATAGTCTCATGATAAGGTATTATATTACTTGGCTTCTCGGCAATTAAATAGCATGCCCAATAAAGCCATTAATTCGTCAATACTAATTACTAGCATTGTTAGATGCCGTAGTCATTCCTCTCAGATATCGAACTATAACGTGAGCTGTATTTTAATCACGCTCTCCCCTCTAACTTGGGGTAGGATTGTGGAACCTACGAGCAAACGGGTGATAAGAAACACTCAACACATTTAAAAAATTTTTTGCATAACTTCGAATTTTATACACACCCCAACATTTTTAAAAAGTGTGTAATATACTTATTTTACTATATTTTTAAAATTTTCCTAATTTTCGAAACAAACTTATTATTTTACAAATAAACTTGAAGACTAGTGGCTACTCTAATATAAAATGAATTTTTAAAATAATATAAATAAATAAATAATAATAAATAAAATAAATAAATAATTTAAATAATATTAAAATATTAAAAATTATTGAAAAATTGTATATTTTCCTTTCCTTCTCAATATAATTTATGAATTATGAGTTTTAAGATTTATAAATATTTGGAAGCCTAGTTCAAATTTAAACTTATAATTTTTACAAAAATATGTTATCATATATGGTCAGTTTTCCACAGTGTGGCTTAATCTCAATCTGAGTGGCAGAGAGTGGGTGCGGAAGTGCGTCTCGTTGAGTTGCCCGTTCAGTCGCGTTCGTAGTGTTCGCCATGGAGAACTTTGGCATCGCATCGACTTTACTACTACTTCTACTGCTCCAGCTGGTGGGGAGTGGTCGAGGTGACCTGCTGCCCGGTCAGCCGGCCATTGACCTGCGGATCCAGGCCCAGGAGCAGCTGATCTCGCAAAACAATGATAGCCTCTATGTCCAGCGATTGATGAGGCTTTCCAAGTCCGCCGAGATGCGCAGCTATATGCAATCGGGCGTGGAGGCTTGCGACAATTTCTACGACTATAGCTGCGGAAATTGGCCACAGATCAACCCGGCCATCAAAGCCTATCCCAGGGAGACCAACATGGAGCAGTTGCTGGTCAAGGCATATCGCCACAAGCAACAGAGATTGATGGAGCAGCCGGCGGATGAGGAAACGGATGAGGTGGCAGTGCTCCGCCTTAAAGAGCTATACGCCAGTTGCCTTCTCTACCGTCAAGCTCCAGAGGATCTCTATCGCCGAGGTCTCCGAGAAATTGTGGCGGAATTTGGACGCATGCCTGCCTTGAGTCTTCCCGGACAGGATTGGCCAGCCGAGGAGTTCGATTGGCAAGACACCGTGGCCAGGATCAAACGAAAGTACGGCTTTGATATTCTTCTGCTCTTCCAGTTGTCTGGGAACCGCATCTACGTGGGTCAGCCCGAGCAGATACTTTCGGAGCCCAATAGACAGGATGTGGCTGATGGGACAGCTTACCATTTGGAGCGGCACTTGGGCGTGGAGCCGGAGCTGGCCAAGACAACGGCTAGGAATATCACAGACTTGGAACAAAAGATTGCGAGGATTATGGTAAATCGCAGAGTTGGTGTAATGTCTCAAATACACACTCCAAATGCAAATGACACGTCCTACGATGATATCGTTAATATCACCCAATATGTGAAAACTGTCCTCGACCGGGAACTTGAAGCCAATGAGACTCTCTATGAACATGTTCCTAAATATCTGTCTGGTTTAGTTGATGTTATAAACTCAACAAATCCTAACGTCCTGGCCAACTACATCTTCAACGAGCTCCTGAAGCACTTTTACTATGAGAGGACGGGATCGCCCGTTGAGCAGTGTGTCAACCGGGTGAGAGATCTTTTTCCCGAGCTCCTGGACAACATGGTATTTCAGCAGTATGGAAATGCAGATACCCTGAGTGATATAGAGGCCCTCTGGCAGCAGATTCAGCTAAGTTTTCGAGGTGTGCTACAAAACTCTACAGCCGACTGGTTGGTTCTGGAGACGCGGGAACAACTCCTGGAGCAGCTGAATACCACCAGTCTGGTGATCAATGGATATGCTGATGTTAACTTCACCCAGCGGTATGGGGATCTACAACTCAGGCCAAGGGACTATCTTCACAACCTGAGGATTATATTCAACCATCAGAGATTTAGTTTCAAGTTGAAGACACAGACCTCAGCCTCCTATGATCCTTTTGGGAAAAGAGTCCTGCTGCCGGTGGCCCTGCTCCAGCCGAACTTCCTTTGGTCCCGATATTATCCGAGAGCCGTTCGTTATGGTAGTCTGGGCACCCTGCTGGCCCACCAATTGGCCCACAGCTTGGAAGATGCCTCCAAGTGGGATGACAAATCCATTGCCGAGTATGCCAAGCGGAAGGCCTGCTTCAGGGAGCAATATGGACGGCTGCGTCTCAATGGACATTACTTGCCGCAGAGCGATCTGCAGGCGGAGAATATAGCCGATAATCTGGCGATACAGGTTGCCTACCATGCCTACAGAAGATTTCTGGGGGAGTTGAGCCCATCTTTCTTGGGCTCCGAATCACTGCCACACCTAAACCTCAGCTCAAGGAGACTGTTTTTTCTGAGCTTTAGTCAACTGTATTGCAATGATGCCAACGATGTTTTTCGGGATAAGCAATCTCTACTCCAGTTACGAACTCCCAATGCCCTCCGGGTGTTAGGAGCACTGTCCAACTTCAGAGCATTTAAGAGGGACTTCAACTGCGGCAGCGGGAGCAGGATGACCACTCCACAGAAGTGTCAACTCTTCGCCGTTAACCTGGACTAAGAACCCCACTATACCATTATGAATTAAATACATAAACAATAAATACAATCAATGATATATTGGGAAATATTATAATCTTTGAACTACCCCTTTTTCAATGGCAATTTTTATAGAGATTAGGAGTACTTTAATTTATTTAAATCATGAAAAATACAAAACATTCTTAATCAGGAGACTGAGTTCTCATTGATAGAGGGCTTATGACACTTGCTTGATTTTTGACTAGCTGACTGGATTTATTTTAAAAAGTCATGGCATCATGGCAAGAAAGTGTTAAGGGGCCTATTTTGCGAGAGACTTAATGCTTCTAGAAACTCCCACTGACAAAGCTTTTTGTTGACATTTATTCTACTCACTTATTCCATAGCAATTTGTAGATTTACTATGTGTATATATGCCAGAAAATTATATGCAAAATACCATAATATTCTTATGAAACTTCCTAAAAGAAAGAATCATGCTTATAGATGAACAAAACCAAACAAAGGTTTAGATAATTAAATTTTATTTGAATTAATGGGACTAGACCCGTTCAAAACAAACTTACTTAAAATTCAAAAGCATTGAAAAAATTTCTTCGCTCAGTAGATGGCACACTTGAATTCCGGATCCATGGTAGCCGACTGGGAGCAGTTAAAGACCCAGGAGAACTCCTGGAAATTGGATAATGGTCCGATCACCCGGTACTTGCTGGGTGCATGAGTATCGGACTTGGCCACCGAGGACTTGAAGAGTGACTGGACATCGTCGCACCACAACTGGGCGAATCCAAGGAAGAAAAGCTGGCGATTGTCGAAGGGAAGACCCTCCATGGTCTCCCGTTGACGCACTTCCTCCGTTTGCTGACCCAGCCAGATCTTATAGGCGGCATAGGCCAACTTGAGACCCCCATTGTCGGCAATGTTCTCCGACTGCACCTTGGTCTCCGGCAGCTCTGATCCTCCATACTTGTACTGGTGGTACTGGGCCTGGAAGCACTTGCGCCGCTCCTCGAACTCATAACGCGACTTGGAGTCCCACCAAGGAGCCAGGCTACCAGTGGCATCATAATTCATTCCATCGTCGTCAAAGCCGTGAAGCATCTCGTGGGCGAGGAGATAGCCCAGAGTGGCGTACTTCAGCGCTTCCGGATACTGGTCACCCCAGAGGTATCGTGGCTGCAACAGGGCCACCGGAATAGTAATATTATTCTCCAGAATACTGTACGCTGGAGTGAAGCCAAGAACATCAGTTGCATCCGGGGAGCGAGGTGGCTCATTAATCCTTGCCACCAATCTCTTGGCCCTTTCAATGTCCAGCTGCTGGATATTCGTTACGTAGTTAAGTCGATCGATAGACACCTCACCGAAGAGGTCTTCGAAATTCTCCGAGTCGTAGGAATTGATGTTCAGTTGCATATTTTCTAGCTTCTCAACGGCCAACTGCCTTGTGGCATTCGATATCCAGTCCAGTTTGTCACCCATCAGATGCTGCCGGAAAATCCCCTTGATCTGTCCCCAGATTTTATGAACCTCCGCCTCTGTGTCCAAATTGCGATACCTCTGGTAGACCGCGTGCTCGGCCAGCTTGCCAAAGTAACTCTTTGTTTTTTCGGTACACAACTTGGTCATCTCGCCGGGCTTAGCCTCCAGCAGGAGGTCCTCAACCAGTTTCCACATTATATAGTTGGATTGTGTGGCCAGCGGTGTGCTGCGCATTGTGCGGAGAGCATTATCCAGATATTGTTCATCGTTAATGTACAGGGTCTCCGGGATATTTTCCTCGCCGAGGATCAAACTTAGAAACTCGGTGAAGTTAAGATGGTCACTGTACTTCTCTTCAAGATCGGCCAGCGTATATAGGGAAAGTGAATCTTCGAGAGTTCCTCCGCTCGAGCCACCGGAGTTGAGGACTCTCTCGAGTTCAAGGATCTGTTCAGCCGTGTGTTTCGCCACGGAGGGACTTAGACCAAAGTAATGCTGCAGATCCTTGGAGGTGCTGGCTTCCTCGAGAAAATTAATACGGACAACGCTACTCTGCTTGTCATCTGGTTGACCTACGTATACCCGGTTTATTGATGTATTTCGAACATCCTGCAAAATATTCAGGCCCAAGATGATCTGCTTTCCGTATTTATGCTGGATTCTGGCAACCGTTCTCCACCAACTGAAATCCGAGGAGTTCCATTGGGGGCCAACCATGGCCGGAAGTTCCCCGTACTCACGGATGACGTTCTCCAAGGCCAGCTTGTAGTGGACATCATCGCGATGAACCAGGTTGCAGGACAAAAAGAAACGCTGCATTTTCTTCTCCAGTTCAGATTGAAGGTCGTTGGATCGCAGCAAACGCTGGAGGCGTCGGTCGAATCCCTTCGATATAAGTTGGAACGTGTCGGTCATCAGGTTGCCTAGCAGCTGGGCGGGATTATGACGATGCCAGTTGCCGCAGGCATGGGTGTAGAAGTCATCACACGGCGCTACCTCCGGCTTCATCATAATCTTAATATCTGCCACTTTGGCTTGCACTATGATTTTCTTGGCATACTCCGAGGTCAGGTCGTCGGCAAAGGGATTTTCTGCATCCGGTGGCTTGGCCAAAATGGGAACCATTAACACCAACAAAAGGCATAGCCACAAAACCCGACTCGCCATCATCTCACGCTTAATTCAACTAATTTTTAATTGCTCCCGATCGGAGACGGCCACCTTATCAGCGGGTTTTGTTTATAGAATGTCCAGAGTTCTGGGGTAGGTCAACCTCTTATCTCCCAGACACCGGCTCTTATACAATCTCTGCCCCTGACTCTTATAAAATTTCAATGATTTCAATTTCCAAACAAATCCGTTTACATTTGCTCTGGTATTTTTGGTAATTTTATCTTATCCAAAAAACCTTTTAACTGACTTATGCTATTTAATCTTTGTTCATTGATTAATAATTTCGACTGGATAGCTGATATCCTTGGGTTTTAAAAAACATAGATTATGTTTACAATAAATGATTTGGAATCTCTTACAACCGTACCACTTTCATAACTTTATATTTATATTTTCGTTATAACTTTGAATTTAAACTTACACATGTCTAGAGCTCAGTCTATAGAACTTCGACTGTACATATATACATATGTATTTAATTATACCCCCGTCAAACACACATTGCGTTTCTGGTTGAGCAAGCTAAACAAATTCAAGCAACCTTATAGTATACTCATTGGGACTCGAAACAGAGTTCTGTTGATCTGGATAAGTCTATCTCAATTCTAGTTCTTTAAGTTATTTTCTCGGTTTTATTAGCATCTCTCAGTTTTTGATAAGTCCCCATAGATATACATATTTTACAATAATTTAATAATTCCAAAAGTTCCCCCACTTAATTCATATAACCTTACTATTTCAGCCATACCCATCTTCTACATCCTGGCCATTGTGCCCGGCCTGATGCCCTGGGACAGTGGCTACAAGTTTCTGTCCTTCTGCCACGTCTTTGGATCGGTGGCTCCCTGGTGCGGCAGCTTCGTCTACCACCTGTTCATGAACATCGAGAAGGGCGAGAACGTCTACTACACGCTGCTCAAGTTGGACATGGTCGGCATCTGGGTGAGCCAGAGCTTCGGTGAGTACGATCGCGATGATAATGTATATTGCCTATGCTTGAACCCCAATGAAAAGCAAGTGCTGCTTGGAAGAGAAACCATTTATTAGACATATATATACGCACATGGCGTAATCTCTGAGATACAAGGAAAATCTCAATACATTGTGCATTTGTGTAAGGGATTCATCCGGGTTGTGTTACTACACTGGAAGGCCTCGGCGAAGGCTGGGGAACTAGTCATCATGGCGAACACCCGGGATTCATCCGGCGGGTGGGTACTGTGGTAAACAACGGAATATCGTCTGTCATCCCATATATCCGAGCACATGGACTGGGCCAAGCCGAGGAAGAACAGCCGCTTCGGCGTCTGAGGCATATGAGGTAGGGTCTCCGTATCCTGGCTGTTCAATTGCTCCAACCACTTGCTGTATGCCGATTGAGCAATGCGAATTCCCAAATTGTCTGCTATATTCTGATCTTGCGATTGCCACTTTGGCAATGCCATGCCGTCGTACTCCATCTTACCAAACTGTTCTGCCAGGCATTTCTTATTCCATTCGAAGCTTTCTTTGGCCTGGCTGCTCCATGTGTCGTTTAGGTTTCCCTTGCTGTCGAAGAGTCGACCCACATCGTCGAATCCATGGGCCATCTCGTGACTGAGGAAGAAACCCAGAGTGCCGTACTTGAGGGCAGCCGGATAAACGTCGTCAAAGAGATAGCGATGCTGCATAAAGCTGGAAGGCAGCACCACCAAATTGTTTTCCGTCACGTAGAATGGAGAATCGATTACGCCATCATAGTAGTTCGTGCTCCTGGACTTCCGCATCAGATCCCTACGGAGATTCGTGCCCTGCACCTCCAACAGTCGCTGAACATTGCCATAGTAATCAGCGGAGCTGACCACCAGTTCGCCATACTGCTCCTCGAAGTTTACCGCCTGATCGCCCGCTATCTCGAAGGACATACCCTTGACCTTTTCCAGCAGCTCCTCACGCGTGGGTTCCTCCAGCCATTTGAGATCGGGCGAACTCAGGATCTCCTGGAAGGAGGTCTTCAGTTCCAACCAAAGACTCCTCAACTCGTTGGCTATGTGGGGACTTTGCTGCTGCAGTGAATGGTACACCATCTGATCCACCACATCGGGAAATAGATCAGTGATCTTCTCCGCACAGATCTCCTCCTGACGCCCCTCATCCTGATCGATCTCAAAGTCGTCTAGGAGAGTGGACAGCATATAGTTGGCCAGCACATGTTTGGGAGTGGCCAATAGGATCTCTTTCACCTGGATAAGGTAGTTGGGCACTGACTCGTACACCGGCAGATAGTAATCGTGACCCAGCCAGATGTTCACAAAGCGAGTCAGGTTGAGAGTCGGTCCGTAGGTATCGCTCATTTCGGACAACCCTTTCAGGTGATTCTTCAGTCGTGGATCACGGACTGTTCCGGGTTCAGGAACGTTGCGGGATAGTTCCAAATCCAAATCATATAACTCCGAAGCACTTTTCTCAGCTCGCTCCTCCGGAACACCCAGGAGAGTCATCAGCCTCTTCTTAAACACCATATACCTGATATACGAACGGCTTTCACTCAGATCGTCTCTCTGACCCAGGTATAGGCGAATTATCTGGGAGTTGGCAAAATCCGGAGCCACTCGGACACCCAGAAGAGTCCTCTTACCGTAGCGTCGCAGTAGCTGGGCCATCATCTCGAGAGGATCGAATTTTCTAGGGTTCCAATCCGTGCCCTGCACAGCCGGCATGCCACCAAACTCCCTCAAGACACTCAGTAGATGGGATCGCTGTTTCATCCGCAAGGCCGTTGTGTTCAGGCAGGATTCATAGAAGTACTTAACCCTCACATCCGTTGGACGATCTGTGCTGATTCGGGGCTCCTTAAGCAGCTGCCTCACCCGACGTATGTAGTGGGCAAACAGGAGCTGGCCCATACTGGTATCCTTCTGCTCGGTGGCTGCATTAATCACAGCATAGTTGCCACAGGCGTGTGTGTAGAAATCATCACAGGGGCTCACATTGGTGTCCATAAAGGAGCGCATCTCCGCTGACTTGGCGATGCGCATGATCTGTTGACCCAGTGGCGTGGTTAGCTCCTTGAAAACGCCGCCCGACGTACCTTGGATGACCAAGGTGATTAGAAAGATTAGGCAAGCGGACGCTGTGAGATGTCCCTCCATCGTGTTTGAGCTATGATTTCTGACTGAGGAGCCGCCTTATCGGTGGCCAGATTAAGTGTGCTAACTGTCTCTTCCGCTCTCCGTTTTTTTGTTTGTTTGTTTCAGGTGCTCTTCCCCTGGTGACAGCCACCACTCTGTGCTTCCCACCCGTGCTCAAGTGGCTGATCATTGTCTCCTACTGTGTACTCTCGCTGTGGGGCCTCTATAAGGTATGGATTGGGATCTAGTTTAACTTCCAATGGTATCTATAATCCTTGTAATCCCCAATAGGCTCTGACTGCCAGCTCACCCTGGCAGCGTCGCTTGTGCTTCGCCCTGCCCTTCGGAATGCGCTCCATCCTGACCTTCCTGCGCATCCGTGGAATGGTGGGCGGCAGCCACATGGCCCTTTCCCATGTCTACCTGCAGGTGCGTATGTCCAGGCATTCCAATTGACTAACTGCTATTTTCTATAACTAAACGTTTTTGGCTGGCCTCTCTCGGTGCGCATAGGTTGAAGTTGTAAGTCACATTTTCATACATATGTACATTCGAGTAAATGGACAGAGCCGCTACACAATTTTACTGGCGGACATTACACACAAAATCCAAATGTCATTAAAGATCTTCTAATCTTTTCATTTAACCCTCTGTTCTAGGACGGCGTCTCCATACTGGGCGGTGCCATCGGAGCGATGCGAATCCCAGAGAAGTGGTTCCCCGGAGTGGTGGACTTCTATCTGAACTCCCACAACATAATGCACGTACTGGTCGTGGTGGCGGTCTACTCCATGCACAAGGTGGGTTTAAAAGCTATATATAAAGAATATGACACAAGTGACTGCCGTTTAACCAGAAAAGCATAAAATAAATACGTTACACTTTAAAACGTTTTTAAAATAATATGGATTTTACCCTCGACCACTTTGTACAAGTATTTTCCTTCCGTTTTATGTGGCAAAATTATATACTTTAATTAAATTTCTAGCTGATACATCGAAAAAGACAAATGATTCATTTTTGGAAGTCAAAAAATGTTCAAAAAGTGTTTTCAAAGTCATTTTTTCGTGTAATTTTATGAGTCTAAGGATAGGTGGTATTTGTTATTTATTTTATTTAATCAAAACAAGACTTACTTGTAATTAGAGATTTCTTTTAAATAAGTCATATGCTAGAACTGGAAATGGGCATCACCCTTCTAGTAGATTATGCACTTCTCGCTGGGATTCATGGCGGATCCGGCTGGGCAGTTGAACTCTTTAGAAAACTCATCAAAGTTCGATAAAGATCCAATAATTCGGAACTTTCCCGGCATATGCTGATCGATGGATACTTGAAGGGCCTTCATTTTTGGATCTACATCGTTGCACCAGATCTGAGCAAAGCTAATGAAGAACAGCTGCTTGGCGGAATACCTCAAGTTGGGCAGGGTCTCCTTGGCTAGATCCTTCTCCATTTGGGACTCGTACCACTTCCGGTAGGCGGTGTAGGCCAGCCGCATTCCTCCATTATCCGCTATGTTCTCCGACTGCGAAGTGGACTCCTTCAGCTGGATCCCATCGTACACATACCTTCCATACTGCTCCGTAAAGCATTCCCGGCGCGTCAGGAAGTTGCTACTGGACCTCTCGTCCCACCAATCGTTGGAGTTTCCTTTGGCATCAAACTCTCTTCCGCTGTCGTCGAACCCATGGATTAACTCATGGCCAATTAGCGATGCCAAGGTGCCGAACATAACCGCATTGGGGTAGGCATCCGACCAAATGTAGAAGGGTTGCAGCAGGGCAACCGGAATCTTGATTGAGTTTTCTAATAGGATAGCTGTGGGGCTGTAACTCAGCTGGGAGCCCGCGTCGAAAGGTTTACCCGGCTTGTGGAGCATCTCTCGCATTTGTTTTGCACCAAGACTTCTAATTTGTCGCACATTCTCAACGAGGTCGAGTCCTTGGAAATTTAGACTCGCAAACTCTTCGGTGAAGTTATAATCGGCATAATGGTTGATCTCGAGAGTCATGGCCTCCAACTTGGCGATGGCCAGATTACGAGTGCCCCTCTCGATCCAATCCAGTGATGAACTGGAGCGCAGAACTTCAATAAAGGTTGACTTTAATTGGCGCCACGTATTCTCGATTTCTTTGGAGGATTTCTCGTTCTTGTAACGGCGGTAGATCATGTTGTCCAGGTTCTTGACGAAGAATTTTTTGGTGAGATTTAAACAGACCTTTTCTTGCTTCTCTGGCTTCTCGATGGGAGCCTCTACGAATTCCCAGATAAGGCGAAAAAATATATAGTTGGCTATGGTGCGCTTGGGCGTACGCTTGAGAACTTTGAATAAAGTTTCTAGATAGCGTTTGTCGAGCTCATAAATTCGGTCGGAGACTCTCTCTCCCAAACTTATAAATATCAATTGATCGATGTCCAAGGTGGGGGAATACTTCTTTTGCATTTCAGCAACAGTTAGTAGTTTGGGGAAATCATGAGGATCTTGGCCTGGAGTGGAAATTCCTTGGGCCAGATCCACCTCAAAGTCGAGCAGCTCCCTAGCCGTTTGTTTGGCCAGCTTCACTTCCACGCCCAATGATCGCTGCAGGTTATGCTGGATGTTAATACGATAATTCTGACGGTAGATTGCCGTGACATTGTCCACGTACATGGAACGCGTACCAAGCGGAAATCCTTGCGTCTCTATGTAAATGCGGTTCCTTTGGTTATTGGCGAAGTCTTTGTTTACTTTCACATTAATGAGTGAGCTTATTCCGTATTGGTGGGCAATGTTAGCGGATGTTTCCAGCCAGTCGAAGTCCTCCTCCTTCCAGGAGGATCCCTCGAGCATCGGCATTGTTCCAAACTCGGCTATAAGTTCCTTCATCTTTGCGGTGTAGGATGAGCTGAGCTCATTGATCCGAAGGCAGGATTCAAAGAAGTGTTTAACCTGTCTATCTTCCGGAGTGTCTTGGGTATCATCTACCAGGTGGAGCGTCTTTAGAATCTTGCGATCAAGGCCCTTTTGGAGAGTTCTGAACATTTCAGTAGAGGGCACACCCAAGACTGAAGCTGGATTGATGCGAGCATAGTTGCCACACGAAAAAGCATAGAAATCGGTGCACGGATCGGCCTCTTGGTCCATAAAGCTCTCAATCTCGGCAGTCTTTGCCTGTCGCAGCAGTTCCCTGATGTAGGGGGTGTTCTGGTAGAGATCATCTTCGGTGGTTGAGGCTGCTGCCACGAATAGGGCACAAAAAACATGTCCTATAAGGAAAACATATAGGACACACATCACACTGTATTTCGTTTGAGTTCCAACGACCAACTGCCTTACAAAATACTTATTTCATAAACATATTTTTCAAGCAAACGAACACTGAAAAATGACTAATAGCTTTGCTTATCTGATTTATCGAAAAAAAACTCAACTAATGAAATGTCGACTAAAAAACTACAACATTTTGAAAATAAAATGTATAAAAATGAGTCACATAAATATTTCTCACAAGTATGATAAACAAATATGATTGCCCTACTTACTTCAGTCAATAAGCCTACGAAATTAAATTTTTCATTGATGAAACTTCAAGCATGTCGTAGCCTTTAAAATAGAAGTGAGTTTTATGCCTTACTTAAAAATCAGAAACCAAAATAAAGTGAAGGGTATTATGGTATTAGGGTATTATTATTTTAAGTGAATTTCAAGGATAAAAGCAGTGAGCTTTATGGAAAGTAAAAGTTTAAAAAGTAACATCCTTGGATCTCTTTGTAATTTAGGCCACCATCAAGGACTTCGAGTGGATGTCGACGCAGACCTGTCACACGGCCGCCAATGTCACCGAGCAGGCTCTGGGGCACGTGGAGCTATGACCCGCTTATTGGCTGCTGCCGCTGGTGCTGCTGCCCTTGCCTTGGATAATCCTGGCCAGACGGCGTGCCCGGACGCACCTGATCCGCGCCCTAATCGCTCCCATGGCCTGGCGGCGGAGGCGAGCCCAAATCCCCGGATGAGACTAGATATGAGGCGATGGCGATAACGGTGGCTATGGCTATGACGAACTCTACTTGAATATACCGTGTATAAGAGAGCGCCAATGCTGTTGCAGTAACAATATACATATGTATATCTAGTTGTAGGAATAGGCCATACATATATGAACTGTATGGGTGTATTTACATATAGTACATACTTCGACTGTGGTATTAAGCATTAAGGTTATATTATTACTGAGACGAGACGAACGACAGGATGGCAGTATGTTTCGGAACCAAGTCTTCGGATTTTCACGCTAAACTCTTGAGTATACAGTTGCGATATGGCTGGGGAATGGCTAATAATTAATGATTAATGAGTAATTGTAATGATGATTTGAATGATGTTGATACACATGTACCTCATTGTGCTTACGACAACACATCTTATTTTCAAATACTCGTATGTATAACTTTGTACCTCGTCGAAAACTCTACAATAAGAACACCTATAAGCTAATCTCTTCCTAGTTGAACATTTTAGATATGCAAATTGTTAATTTTGGCAAGCTAGTGGTAGTGTAAGCCTAGTAAAAGCTCCAATCTGTGCATAGTTGTGAACGAAACACGAAACTCAATTGATGCTGTCGTGTGGCAGTAGTTAGAAAACCCAGTATTCAAGTTGGACAAGTGTGAAAACCAATACAATCTTCTTGCTACGTCGCTACTGCAACGAATCACATACATACATACGTAGTAGAGTTCGATATGAATTGGGTTTATATCATTTATGTCAATTGATTGCGCAATATTAACCTCAAGTATTTATTGAGCTCCCCGAGTATTGAATATTATTAGAAACACCGCAATATTTATGTATTACGAGATTACGAGTACGAGTACCCTAGGTGTTAAGCAGGGTATACAAATACAACCAAAAACCAACTTAACTATACGATAGAAATCTTTCGAACGTCGGTCTATTTTAATCCTAGCAATGCGAACAATTATGAGTAATGCGTTTTAGTAGTGTCAATAATTTACACCACCCCTCCCCTCAAACGAAAGAGAGAGAGCGAGAGCAAATCTAACAAGTGAAACGTAAGCTAACAAACGAATTCAAACAAACAAACAAAGCAATAATTATAGGCAGACTCAATGCTTTAAGTTTAAAGTTGCTGCTAGAAATAAGTGACAATTATACGAGTAATGTAAAATGATTTTCTGAGAAGGTTAATAAACATTAAAAGTGTATTTAATGAGCAATTGAAAGCGCTTGTAACGTCTTTAAATTTGAATCGGGAAGTCCCCTTGGAATTTCTTGCCGCCAGGTGGCGTTGAGTGCGAGTCTGCCGTCAGGTGGCGTTTGGTGAATAACTCTCCATCCCTGCGAAAAACAAGTTGGCATCTCTGGTTCAAATTAATCCCCCCAAATTTAAAAAAGTATTAACAAGAAAGGCAAGCCAAAGATTGTATACCCCTGCAGTTATAATTATTAAATTTATTTCGAAATTCTTAAAAACACAAAAAATGATATTCCCAATAGTATAAGATAATATGTCAAAAAACACCGAAGATATAATTTGTTTCATATTATTTTCCCACCAATTTTCCGATCGTTCCTATGGCAGCTATATGATATAGTCGTCCGATTTTGATAAAATTAAATTCGAAATTCAGAACTAATTAAAAAATGTTATTTCCAAGCGTAGAAGGTTATATGTTAAAAAACACCAAAGATATACTTTTGTAAAACTTGTTTTTCCGATTATTCCTATGGGAGCTATAAGATATAGTTGATATATAAGCGAGAGACTAGCTTGCGTAGAAACGGACGGACAGACGGACATGGCTAGATCGACTCGTCTAGTGATGCTGATCAAGAACATATATACTTTATGGGGTCGGAAAGTCTCCTTTACTGCGTTGCAAACCTCTGACTGAAATCATAATACCCTCTGCAAGGGTATAAAAAGGACGAAATCATCGTTTAATTTATTTATACTTTATTAAATTCTTTAGTAAATTCTTATATTCGCGCCATGCATTTTTATAGACAATATGTTTTATAATTTCCTTTCGTAATTATCAATGTTTATTCGAGTTGTTGACTAGTTGTATTTTATGATTAGTGTTTAGTTTTTAAATACGAGTTAAACGCTTTTGATTGATTCGCGTTTTGAAGTGTATTCAGATACATACATGTATGAAGACTCTATATAAATATGTTTATTTTTAAAAATTTACAAAAATGGAAAACTTATTTGATTCGTTATGAAGCTAGTAGCACTTTAAAATTCCTAATTGCTTTTCGCATATATGTAATAGTCGAGTGTATATATGTCAATTTTTGTGTATACGGCTATGTTCTTTGTTAAAGTAAAAACTGCATTGCACATTTTGTCGGTGTCCTGCTTGGTTTTCAGTGTATATATTTTGCGTAGTTCGTTTTTGATTAGCGTTCTGTATTTTGGTTTTAGTATTTGATATTCTCGTTCGTTATAAAAATGTGTTCATCTTTATTCTCTTAAATAAATATTCTTAGTAACTTTAGCGACAATTCCCGTATAAATATAAATATAAATATAAATGTAAAATAAAATTAATATTAAAATTAATAAAATTGTATAGCAACCTATCATTACAACACTTGTTTATATTGCGCTTTGGACTTGCAGCAAAAATTTGGCACCAAAAATAATTAGATTAAAAGTAGTTCAAAATGAACGCGGGGGATTCTATGGAGAGCATTTCTAATAACATAGGTAAACAATAAGGTTAAAAAACTAAGCGAAATTCAATCTCACTCTCTGTGGGTCGCTAAGACTCCCCCACTTTGACTATATAGATATATCTTTTAGCGCTGCGCGTAGGTGAAATCCGTCTGAGCATGTGCATCCTGACTGCCTTGGGGGAGATGGTAGATGGGACTCTGCTGGTGATGATGATGTTGGCAGCCGGATACCCGTTCCACTTGAAAGCCATCGGACTGCCGCTCCAGTGTGGAGAACCTCGAGGAGAGCAGCCTGGGACCGAGCTGGTCCTGCTGATCCTGCACCACTGAGAAACTAAGCCCACAGGAGCAGTGCTCGATGTGGGGCTGTGGGGTTGTCAATCCCGGCATGGCATGCACTTGGGCCTGCTCTGTGATGATTGTGGGCGGTGGCGATGGCGAGGACAGACAGTCCTGGCAGTAGTGAGGTGTGACCGGTATCTGCTGATGATGGAACTGACTGACTGGCGGCGGAGGAGGCGGTGGTGGCGGCGTCATCGAGTGGGTAGACGAACTGGACTCCGTGGATTCCGAAGCCGTATCCGTGGCCGTGCTGTCCGAGGTCGATGTGGATGAGGATGGCTTGTGTGGCTGATGAGGCTGATCGGGTGGATGATGGCAGCGACATATTGTAACTCAAAAAGTGCCGCCATCGTGCTGATGACTAGATGAGGATGAGGCGATTGCAGATGCCGGTAGTAGAAGTGGTGCCTCAACAGCAGCAGCAGCAGCAGCAGGCGGTTGTGGAAGAGTAGCTAGCCCCAGGCCATTGACCTGGTGCTGCAGCACGCTATAACCATCGCCATCTCCATTCTGCTGCTGCTGATTATGGTGACTGTTTGTGGAATGATTTTGATTCTGACTGTTATGGAGTTGTGTGGTGTGCGCTTGTGTGCTGGGGTGCGGTGAGTGGGCCTCATCGTCCCCAGTGCTGACCCCGTTGCTCGACACGGCCAAGGATTTGGGCGGAATTGGCGGCGGTGGCACTGGGAAATCCTCCACATCGAACGAACTCGTCGAACTCTCCCGTTGTGTGATGTTCATCGAAGCGGTGGCGTTGTAATCCAAACTACCATTACTGCTAATGCGACAGTGCTCCCGATGCTGCACTGTGATCGCCGAAATCGATGAGGAGTCCTCGCTCAGGTTGTTGAGATTCATGTGGTTCAGTTCCCTGGAGCTGGTCGTCGAGATGCCCGAGTCCCGGAAGTCATTGGGGGCAAAGCAGACGCTCAGGTGTCCTCCGCTTCCGTCCTGAAAGTTCGGGGGCAACGAGTGCGGTTGCTGATCAGCTTCCGGATCGTCGTAGCTAATGTCCACCACAGAGTACTTCTGACCATGCTGCTGCTGCTGTTGCGAGTGACGACGACCCACCGAATCGGCGGTGCCAAAGTCGTTGAATATCATCGGATTCGAAGCCCTCTTATCGGGTGTAATACCTCTCGGTGGCAACGGTGGCGCGTTGGGGGAATTCACTGTTGGCTGTCGCTTGGGCGGAACTTCGGGGCTATCAATGGATCCATTGCCCATAAAGTTCTGTGAGCGTGGACGATTTGGTACTGGTGGAGCTGCAGCATCCTCCAGGGGAATACTGAGGCTCTCTTTGCTCAGCGTTTGATAGGAGCTAAGTGGATCGACGGGCCGCAGAGTGTCTCCCGGTCTCGTATAGATCTCGTCCAGATCATATACATAGTTGGAGTGTGAGTTGGCACTCAAGCTAGTGGAAGCTGTGGCCTGGGCCACTCTCTGTTCCGTGGGCAGCGGTGGCAGCGGAGTGTTTACAATGCTCTCCGAATGCTGTCGTTTCAGCCTGCCCATGCCGGATAAACTCTGTTTTAGCTGGGAAAAGCGCTCCAGGAGACGATTGTGCAGCGGTTGGACACCACTGGGTGCCAACTGACCGTGCAGCTCCAGGGCCTGCTCCAGGATCTGAATCTGTTCGAGAATCAGCACCTTTAGCCTCTGCACATTCGCCTGCTGGCCAGCACCCTGAGGCGATTTGAGGAACTGCTCGGAGAAAAAGGCCTCCTGATACTTGCTTATACCGCCCATGACATTGGCATCGATTGTGCCCTGAAGACGCATCGAAAAGGGATTAATGTTCCTCTTCGGATCACGTTTGTACTGCACAATCAGCTCGGAGAGTTCCTTGCCAGCATTGCTGATAATCTCGCAGGCGTACTCCACCGGCGTTAGCTCCTGCATGGTCTTCTGTTTCACCTCGTACCACCGTAGAATTCCCGGCAGAGGACTGGCAATCTCGAGGATGGTGCGCTCTATCCATAACGACTTGAACTCGTTGTCCTTGTCAACCGTTCCCTTGTACATGGGACGATCGTAGATAAACCGGGTCACATCGTTGACCTCATAGAAACGGGCGATCTTCTCCGGCACCGGAACCATTGCGGTTTTTAAGGCCTGTGCATCCCCAACGGGTCTGACATTGCTGATCTGTATGTACTGATCCGGAGCATTAAGAATGGCACTATCCGGCGGACTATTGTTGGCCAGAATCTGGGCACTGGGAAACTCGGTTTGCAAACGCTGTGTGAAGGCTCCAATTCGCTCGTACTCCAATCCACGATAGACAAATTGCTTGTTCTTGAATTTTAAGAGAATAAGTATGAGTATGATATCCCAGAAAGATTTTCATAGCTTATAACCTACCCGCACAAAAAGCGGCAGTCCCATGCCATAGAATCCCACACGGAAATATTCCGGCTCGGGTCGCAATTGAGTTAGGATATTCTGGAAGAACTTGGCCTCCTGAATGAGTATTTCACTCAATTTATTGTAGTCAAAGCGACGTGTTTCGTAGAGCTGAGCAAGTTCTTTGCACAGCGGAATGCCCTTCTCCCAGCACTTTCCCTTGTCGAAGTATTTGAGGATCTGCAAGATACATCAATTTTATACTCATTTTTATAAGATCGGAGATTATGGCTAACCTCATGATAAAGTCGCTCTTTGCGCTGCCACTCTGGTTGACCACTGTTGTCGAAGGGAGCAAAGCTTTGGGTCTCCCGATCCCAACTCAGCATGGAGGCATAAAGTTTTAGAGTAAAGCCAGCCTCTGTATAATTCTCCGCCTGTAGATGCAGATTGTGCAACTTGTAGATGTATCTGATGGATAAGAAATAAAAGTAGAATGGAGAATATATGTTTTCGAAGGCAGAATTGACATACCTCAAGTACATTTCCTTTCGATTGATTTCGTTTTTGTAGAAATTGAGGAGGTTTACGGTGCAGGTCATACGTTTATCCCTGTTTTCCTCGCCCTGCATGACACTACGATAGTCCAAAAGTCGCTCCAAAAGTCGGGTGACTGATGCTATAAAGGCAATACCAGCCTCCTTCCAGTTGGGATTCTCCACTTGGACTTTCTCCAGCAAACTGATGGCACACAAAAATTACAATTACTCAAGGCCTTAAATATTATCAAGGGATAAGAAATTTAAACAACAAAAAGAACTAATAGATACTAGCGGAAAAACTACACTTAAGGCAAAAGAAAAAAATTGCACTAAGTTAAACTTACACCAAGCTGAGATGTTCCCTTTTTATGGATGGCGATTGCAATGAGTGTGAAGTGAGTCATATATTTACAGACATTTACAAACATTTATGTACAATTTTTGGATTAGTTTGCAATAAAGCAAAGCAACTTACATGGTGCTGAATAGCTCCCTGTACTCGTCGTCGCCCTTGTTCTCGCTGATGAGCAGGTCCAGCTTGTCAATCAGTTCGCTCTCCACCAGGCGGAACGAACCGCGGGCAGCCTGCTCAAGAGCATTTACATTTACAACCCATAGTTATAGGGATACAACGTTAACCCACCTGCTCGCACTGCATCATGTCGTAAAAGACCGTGAGAGTGGCCTTCCGCAGAGCGGGCTCTGGCACCAAAGTGACCTCCAGGAATGGACCCACCATCGAGGGAATAAAGTGTAGCTTTTGCTCGCCCAGCTGCGACCACATGCTGAGTATCTGGAAGCCCATGAGCACCCGCATGTCGCCATTCGAATGCAGTATCTTCAGTCGCTTGGGCTCTCTATATTGCTCCAACTGCAGGGAGGGCTGGGTCAGAAAAGCAACAGCCAGACTGAAATAGTTCCACCATAGCTGCGAATCGAAGGCCTGGGGTCCAAGGAATCTGTAGACCAGCGGCTTGGCGAACTCCTCCAGCGACATGCGCAGCACATCGTTGGCGGCCAGCTTCATTACCAGCCAATCGTTGGGGAACACATGCCAGTCCTGGGTCAAAAGCTCCCCGTACACCAGCAGGGATTTGCTAAGGAACTCCTTCAAATCACGCGGGTCTTTGTTGGGACTCAGCTCGTCCCAGTAGCGCTTGTAATGGGTCTCGTCGAGCAGCTGCAACAATCCCAGAAGACAGGAGACCAACTGGGGCAGCACTGCATTGGATCCCTCCATTATAATGCTAATAGTTCGGATGAGGATGCCCAGTATATTCTTGCACAGCGAGTCCAGGTCGTGCTGCAGTGTGTTGGTCACCTTGTCGCGCTGCTCCTTCTGTAAATCGTGAAGTTGGCTAAGAATCTCTGAGAGAATCTCAGCACACAGACGCAGTTCATCCCGGCGACTGAGATGCATGCGCAGGTGCTTGCAGGCCACGGATAGAACCACAGTGCGGGAATCTGAAAGGAGGTCAAGTATTAGCTAAATAGGTCACCAAATTTAGGAAACGGGTCATACCATCCTCATGGAACAGTTCCCCCGACACCAGATCCTTGACAGCATGTAATTTCGCCTGAATAAGCCGAATGGGCGCTCCCCTGGGAATGGCGTCCAGCATATTCCTCGCCAGCATGCCCAACTCTGGAGCCGGCAACGTGTCCTTCAGCTGCTCCAGCACCACTCCCGTGGAATTAAGCAGCGCCTCTTGGGTGGGTATGATGACGTCGTACGATGGCACAGCCAGCATTCCATTGAGGGCCGTAAAAAGGGAGTGCAGGTCCCTCCGGAATGAGTCCTCATACTGACCACCCGTGGCCCTTGCAAACAGTTTCCTCGACTGGATTAGCAACTTGAATATGTACTCCAGCGAACCAAAACATTTCTGAAATGGATCCGGGTGCTCTGCCTTGGTCATGAATACGGCCATGTGTTCCACGGAGGTTATGAGTCCTTTATAGACCAAAGCGGCCGCAAAATGATTCTCGATATACTCGTTCATCACCGGCCGAAAATGTTGAAACTTGTTGCTCTGGAGCAGACTGAAGATGCTTACGAGAACATGGAAGACCAGGCCCGAGTGCTGGGTGCTGTTACCTTCCTCATTAGAGAACATGGCAAACAATGCATCCAGCACATCCTGCAGGAACTTGACCAGCTCTTCGTCGTTCAATCGCAGGACTCCCGTCAGCGAATCCTGGATCGTTTCGGGATATGTGCGCCACTGCAGCAGCGAGAGGAGATCTGCATTCTGGGTGAGTTTTGTGGAGCACAGCAGGGATCGCAGGACAAACAACTCCTTGGAGCTACGACTGAAGCAACCGCCACAATCCATTTTGGCCTGTGCATCCCGCGGTCTGCACTGCAACCTAAGATAATTGGAAGCCTGCAGTTTCGCAGGATCCTCGCACTTGTACACATACAACTCGTGCTGACCATCGCCCAGTGTGGCTCCTCCGGTGTCCATGAGTCTTGCAAAGCTGAAGGCAAACAGCTTGGGTTCCGTCTTATCCCTCGTGGAACAGTGCCTGAATTCAAATCTCACATGAGCCGTGGCAAACTTGTCGATGGGCACACTTAGCCGCAGCATTTCGTTCCAACTGGGAGCATTTTGGTGGTACAGGATCATGGATCGGTACTGCGGCTGGGAGTCCATGCCGGAGGCACCCCAAAGGCAATCGGTCAGGACATTGCCCGTTACATCGAGCACCACAACCGTGACGAGGATGTTCTTCCCCGTATTCTTTCCACCGCGCTCGAACTCTCCACGCTCCAGAGTCAGGAAAAGATCATTGCGAACATCTCCGGGCATTATGACATCCGGGAAGCCCATCTTCCTGGTAATCGTGGATCCCTGGAAGAGCAACGGCTGCTCCTGCTTGGCTTGTCCCAATCCACCGTGCAGAAGTTTCAGGGAAACAACGATTCCTTGCGTTCCCTGACTAGTCTGAATGGGCGAGTACTTTCCACTCGACTTCTTGATAATCAACTCGGGCAGCAGGTGGAAGTCCTTCTCCTCGCTCTGGAACAGCTTGAAGTTATACTCCCGCTCATCGGAGGATTGCTCCAGACTATTATCAAAATGCGCAATATCGCCAAGGGAAAGAACACCCACTCCAAACGGACGACGAAAAGTGGGTCCATGGCCTAAGGTTCCACTCTTCTCGATCTTCTTGATGGAGTCCGATTGAATGATCTTGCCCACTCGCATAACCACGGCCACAAGGTGAAGATCTTCATTGAGATCAGCGGCACCTGAAGATATTAAATAAATGTAAAGAATTTAATTAAGGTTATACAAGAATTAATTAACATTTTTTCGACTTGCTATAGAATTTTTTGTAGAAATCTTATCCAACAGAAATATTTGTTTTATTGATAGTAATATCTATCAACTTATTATTATACGAATTATATTATTAAGATGAAATATATCATTTACCCAGATCAGTAAACACCGTGCAGTTGCTGTGCAACCTTTCGATGTAATTGGAGAAACCATCTTTTGAGATCTTGACCAGAAACCTTTCCGAGAGCGGTCGCATGTGACTTCCATCGTAGAGAAAGAAGTAGACCTCTGCATCATCGCCACCTATCCGATGGCCGAAATCGCGCATGCAAAAGTATAGATGGTGGGTGAGAATCTTTCGCTGCGTCTTACGCCTCAAAGTTCCCCGACTCTATAAGTTATAAAATTCAAAATGATTACAACAACACCATTGAATTTTAATAGTATAATTATTCATACCGATGAGGCCTTGGCGTTATCAGCACTGCTCACGTGAACATTGTAGAGCTTGACAATGCCAATGCCATGTGGATCCACCGCCAGAGGTCCCTCTCTGGGCACCAAGTCAAGACCTAGTTTGCTGCAAAGATCGAAAAGTATTTGTTGGTTGATTGATAGTGATACATATTACAGGGAAGGAAACACCCAGTTAAAACAACTTTGCCACTTTGTCACGTTCCGATACGAAAGACACACATTTCAATTAATGAATCGTGGGAGCGGGAGCTTGAGGGGAACCCTTCGAATGCAGTCCAGTTGGTTGTTTTGGAAAACCATCGGAGCTTTAAGGGAATTGACGCATTCGTAATTAATTGTCGCTTGACGGAGTCGTGCGGAGCGCCAAGAATTAAATACAAATTTGGTCAGTCATCATGGGCGATCATCATTAATCACCGTGTAGTCCCATAAATAGAACAGACCGCGAAGGGAATGGAGATTTATTTTTGGCATTTTCAAGAGGTCTTTAGTTAGGTATGAAAGATCTTATGAGATGCAATATTAACGAAGGAAGATAATAAAAACAAAATGTAACTAAGTATTGCCTGACTTTATAAGGAATTCAATTGACGTGTAATAATATTTTGAATATGCCACAATAAATTCTATATGAACATATAAAATATCATTACCAGGTCAATGTAGCCCCTCAAGTTACCCGGTTCTGAGAAAACCGTACCACTCATGCAAATCAAAGTGAATCAGTGCCAAGGCAGGCAGAGAACCTGTCACGACTCCGTTCAACTTTAGGAAAGTAGCTGAAATCTAGAAATCAATCGTATTCTATCGACAAAGATCGTATCTAAATGGATTGGGTCGATCATTAACTTCACACTATCTATGGCCGGTACGTGCCTGCTGTTTCGTACGGCAGCTACCGATTGGAATTTACATGATCATTATGATGATGGGATGATGATCATCCACGGATCTTGGACACACATCGCATGGCCCGCATGACGCATAAATTTCGGCTGCTTACAGCCCATACAGCCAAGTCAGATGAGGTACACAAAAAACTACACAGCTAATGGGTTCACGGCATTCCGGTGGCGCATGCGAGAAGAGGAAAAGTTCAAGAGGAGTGGTGAGAGGAGAGGAGAGGAGAGGAGTGGATAGGAGGAGGAGCAGACTCAGAGACCCAGAGTTGGCCAGAGTTTGAGCCAGGTTCATAGCAAGGTTGGCCAGCAACGTCCAACGTCATCAGCAATATGTTGCCCGACGTCGCGACGTCGTTGACGATGCTGCTACCTCGGCTACGCTGGGACTTCTACCTGGCTTACGCAGAGAGAGCCAGGCATCTTTTACAATACCACCTCCAGAAGAAGCCGTTTTGCTGTTAACGAGGCCTAAACGGCTTCGCTCTGGCCGTGGCTCAGGTGAAATTCTCAGAGAGACAGAGCGGGTCAAAGCCAGAGAGGATCTCCATTTTGGAACTGGAACCAGTAGAGAAGTGGTAGTGGTAGAGAAACCCAAATGCTCTCCCCAGATCTCTGGGGAATGTTCAGCACTCTCTCTGTCTCTCTCCCCACACAGAAATATATAATAAATAAATATGTGTGGGGTTTGAGCCACCTCTGTTACGCCGGGAGCTCTGGCCTGGCTCTGAGTTGACGTGACCAAATGAAGCACTGCGACTCGAAAATGTATCTCATGGATACAAATATGAGAGGAGCGCGTGCGCGGCTGCCTGGGACCCGTCGACCAGCAAAAAAGCAAAACGGTAGCCATGCTGGTAATGAACACTTTAAGTCGTTTTTAATTAAGTGTCTGACCCAAAGCTCAACAGGTGAAAGGCAACGAATATATATATCTCCCAAAAAAATCTCCAAGAGATGCCTTGCTTATCTGAACAAATTCTTTTTTAATTAAGCCTCGCCTAAAGTGTTGGAAATCTATGAAGATATGACACAACAAGAAAAAAATAAGAAAAGAACAAGGAGAACGAGGCGAGAAGACGCAACAAGATGGAGACCCCAGACGATACAGAAAAATTTAATTATTTACACTTCGATAAGCAGAGCTGTCAACCACAAACAAAAGCAACGCGTTCGATGGCATTGTATCTATGGGTCTCGCCTCGCCAGCAACCCAGATACACGGCATATCACAATCACACATGCCATATATTTCGTATTTAATGTCTTTATAAAAGGTGTAGCTCGCAGATACATTTCTGGCGAGAGGCCACAGGCAACCAACCGGGCATCGGGAAAAAGGTAACAGACATCAGGAACCGACAATAAACAAACAGTGCAACGCGCAGAGAAGCCAAGTGGAGCGCAGAGGTTCAGGACATGGAAACAGCAGCTACGGCAGCAGCAGCCATTTCGAAATGCCATTTCATTATGGCCAAGACCGAAGAACAGCCAAAGCCACCGAGCTGAGTCATTCCACCAGCCAAGGAGTTGCAGGTTTTGTTGGGGGGGAAGTTGGTATCTGGGGACCTCGGGGACCTGGAACCCGAGAGGAATGCCTGGCAACAAGTTTGGCGTTGCTTGTCTAGCTCTCAGCATGCAAATGGATCTTCATTTTGAACCCTATATGATAGTGTGTGTGTGTCTGCCGATCAGAAACGACACATTTAACCCTGGAACACGAATAGTTCCTTGGACCCACTTGGCGGACACTTCAGAGCGGCGTCTGTGCTGCCAGAGGATTCGCTGGACATGGAATCGGCGATAAATTAAAGAGGCAGGACAGGCAGCCACAAGTTCCGCGGAATTAATTGGAATACGTTTTTATAATGAGGCTCGGCTGAAAGGGGCATTATCAAAGTACTTGCGGTACCACCTCATTAATTTCCTTTACTTGGGTTTGCATCTAGAACGCCATAAATTTTGAGGTGATTAATAGAACGAATGGGCAGTGCCAGATTGGTATTTGGGAATCGGGTTTGATTAAAAATAGATTTATGACTTATATTATAAATATGGTTATGTTATCATTTGTTAATAATAGTAAATAATTTTATTTCATCGACCCCAAACTTTATTTTTATTTAATATCCTTTACAACGCCAAATCAAATGATAAGGCAAATTAGTTCAAAATACTCTCACAGTTCTTAATGCTTAAAACAAAATTTTCAATAGAACAATTGTATAACATTTTTGAAGCTTGATATTTTTCCAATATAATATTAATTTTGATAACTTGTAAATAACATTTTGTAGCTAAGGTCAAGGAGCCTGTAAGAACCCTATAGGTATAACTTATTTTTCGTCGTTGCTCCCTATTTTGGATACCTCGTTTGTTCCGTAAGTGCTTTATGTGGTGTTCCAGTTCTGGCTCATTGTGTCTCAAAATCTTTGTTTAGCCCGAATGACTCCGACGACGATCAGCTTAATCTGAAATCAAGATCTGGCTGATAGAGTTGTAGAAGACAATAAAATTCTCCCCCCATCTGAATCCGGAGACCTAACTAATCAATGGACTTACAGATTTTCAATCCAGATGTTTTAGGCTGTGCATTCATGACGGTTCAAGATCGAGGGAAAATCAGAGATTCGGAGTGAACTACCTAAGCCATCTGAGGTTGGGTTGGGTGGCTACTCTCCCTCTACAGGTAACAACACCGGGTCTCATATCATCTCAGGTAAAAGGTAATGCGCGAATGCAGCTTGAGCGTAATTTTGAATTGTGAGCGGGAACCAGCTGCGATCGCTGGTTCCGCTGGAGAGGAGTGGGAAAACCACCCAGATCGCAAGAGAGACTCTCTCGCGGCTCGGGAACTCTGTGTGGTTATGGTTCGTTCGGTTCGGCTCTGGAAATCTGGTGTTAGTAGGTTTTTGAACGCCGCTGAGAGCAGCTGCATATTTTCGAGATACGGATACGGGTATGGATGGATGGGAACTTTCTCAGTCTGAGTCTCTAAAATCACAACTCAGCACCACTGAGCAACCACCAAGCTGCACGCACACCACCACAGAATGCAGTTACGAATGCAATTCCAGCTCCACAGCTGAGTTGGTCTGGGTGTGCTGGAGTGGTTGTGCGAGTGTTTGTACTTGTGTATAATAGAAATCTTGAATCTCTGCAACAAAGTTATAAATAACTTTAAAACATAATAAGAAAGAAACACAAAAACCAGCCAGAAATAATAAATACAAGCAGCGAAAACAAGTTTCCAAAGTGTCAAAGTGGCAGCAATAAATTTAAATGCGAGCGGAGAGCTCTAAAAAAAATGTACGATACTTCGCATCCAGCAGGAGCAAAAGAATCACTTAAGTGTGCGAAGGGGTCGTCGCAGTTCGGTTCTGGCCAACTGGCAGGTTGCTCTGTTGCCAATGTTGGTAGCAACACCTTAAGAAAAAAAAAAAAGAAAAAAACTCACCAAGGAAAACGACACAAAATGAGAGAGAACAGTGGCAACAACCGATCGGATCCGATCGCGCCCGCTCCGCTCCCAAAAAGAAAATACCTTAAAACCAGTTTCTTTTTGTCTTTTTTTTCGAAAATAAAAGAAAAAAATTTGTATTGAAAAAAAGGCAAGAATTGAAGTTGGTTCGAAATGAAGTGCTCTCCGCGTATCTGTGTGTGTGTTGTGTTTTGTGTTTGTGCCCTGGTGTGCGTGGTAAGATTGAATGTTCAGTGCAGAAGCTGATGCATTTAAAAGGAGTAGCTGCCGTTGCGCAGATACAGATACTTTGCGACTTTAATTGCTGCTCGCATGCGTGCGACAGAGACGACTCTATGTGCCTGTGCGTATGCTGGTGTGCGTCTGTCTTGCTCTCGGAGTTACGGATTTCGATTCCGACTCGGTTTCGGAGTTATACGATCTGTCGTGCCGAAATGAAATACAGCCAAAACACACACATAAAACACACAATAGCCCGAAACAAAAAAAAATTTGCATATAAACAAAAGAGCCAAGAAGAAAGCAAACCAGAACCTGATCCATGGCGAGTCGAAAACCCAAATCGAAATCCAAAAAGCACTGACATGAAAAAAAATTGGAAAAAGAAAACAAAACCCCATGATAAATTCGGGCTCTTTTTGGTTTTTTTACGGAGACAAAGTGAAATTTATGCGTGGGTTGACAAAAAGCTGTACCGGTTCTGAGAGACCAAGATCTTGAGATGAACTTGTTAGCTTTAGCTATGTGTGTAGCATATTTGTGGGGGGACTGGAGGATTTCTGAGGGGGGACGGGGCATTCAACCTGGGCTCTGGCTTAGCGCAGATTAGATTAGATTGCACAACATATTGTTTCTGAGAGACGGAGAGAGCTATGCCAGCGATGTTCCCAACAAACAATTCCGGCACTGCCCAAGCACTTACTTAATTGTAAGTGCGGCTTGTCGACGATAACGCCGAGAGCCCCGGACCCAGAACCAGACAAAATGGGATGGGTACTATAGTACTGGTAGTGGTACTGGAACCCAGATTGGGAGTGGAGAGGAAGCGTGTATATGTAGTAGGGTGGTGAAATAATTCGGAATATGTCATGTCTGTCCTAGATAACGCACAAGGCAAACACAGAACACAATCCAAGTATGGAATGGAAAAAAACGATGGCAGTGCACTTAGAATAAGAGAACTTGTTCTGAACATCTCCCATCTTAGTCCCAAAGGAAAAGTCCTTTTAGACCTTAGAACTCCCACAACTAAAAAGGGTTCAAAGCGATTTCTATCAACTAGTATCTTTTTGGGGAATATCCCAATCAAATTAATGTATAAGTTATGAGATTCCATATAAGTTAAGATTGGGGAAGGGTTATACGTAATAAGTTATAATATTGGGTTAGGACTTTAAGTTGGAAGGTATAATTATTTCCCTGTTAGCTATGATTTATAGCTAGTATTTTTTGTTAGTTTTTTACCAGTGTACTCATGCTCATTTCATTATTGCTCCCTTTTCCCATTGCAGTTAGCTTCGTTGCAGCAGCACACCAACCATCAACATGGCGGTCTTTGGCATGGTCTCGGCTGTGTCCGGCTTCATCAAGATACGCTATCTGCTGGACAAGGCGGTCATCGACAACATGGTGTTCCGGTGCCACTACAGGATCACGACCGCCATTCTGTTCACCTGTTGCATCATCGTCACCGCAAACAATCTGATCGGTAAGTTAGCACCACCCACGCATCGTGATTGCATCGACAAATTAGTGCATCTATGCAAGTGATTAGCATCCAAGCAGCCTAGTTAGCTAGTTTGCTTTTGCAATTGCAGTATTGCTGCTAATGCAGCACTAAAATCCAAGAAATACGATTCGACCCATTTGAAATTGTACTCTTCGAAACAGAAAGACAAAAACAAACTCGTGCAGAGCTTTCACAAATTGGCCGCAACACGTTCATCAGATTTCAGGCTAAGCCATTTACTCGAATGACTCACTCTTCGGTCGCCACGGGTGGTGGCCTGTGCTTCGCCTGAAAATGGCGTGAAAATCAATGTATCTGGTTCAAGCTGGGCTCAGTGAAGTGTCTTACATAATGATACTTGTAATAAATATTATTTTACATTCCCACGCACTTTCAAACAGGCTTCGGCTAGAAGATTATCACACTGGAAACAGTGCTTAGAGTATTTTAAAATAGCAAAACTGAATCATAACACGATGATTTGAAAGGGGCTGATAAGAAAGTGTCATTGAATAAGCCATTAACTTTTGGAATACTCAAAAACTAGTATCAGTATTAAGAAAACAAAAAAATGAAATTAAATACATACGAACAGGTTCTAAATATTTGATTATTTTATACAATTTTCATCGAATTAAGGGATTAATAGTTTCAGAGTTCTCAAATAACTAATTATTAGTTAACAGCAATTAATAAAATAGTTCCTATCCTAAAGTTCCTGACTTTAATACCCATTTTATGAGACTTTAATCTCTGATCTAGGCTTCGCCCAGCTTCAAGATAAATATTTGTGCATTAAAAGAAGTGCTCTAAAAGTGAACAACTGACAAAACCACAGTCAAATATTGACGGTTGGTTCTGGGAATTTCCCATCCACCACCCCGCACCAACATCGTCTGCAGCTCCATTTGTATCCACTTTGTTTGCCCAAAAACAGGGGAGTGAGGAGGAGTTGGAGGCAGAGTTAATGTTAAAGTTGGGGCGCACCCAAAAAAGAACGAAAAAGGCTCTCTATCTGTCTGTCCGCCTGAATGTTGCAGGTTTACCTAGGCACGTCTGCAACCGTAATAAATGTAACCGTAGCATAGTCGTAACCGCACCCACTGCGCAGTCGACAAATTGGGGACCGTGGAGCTGGGGACCCATAGAGATTGCGATTGCCCTAATGGCACTTGACGTTGACGAACGGCTTGCGAGGTTTCTAAGTTTCTGTTTTCTGGTCTCGGGAATGCGCGTACATTTTTCTTAATCCGAATTGCAGCGAGGTCGAATGCATACATATATCTAAAAAAAATGTATCTTTATCTTTGCGATTGCAGGCGATCCCATAAGTTGCATCAACGATGGCTCCATACCGATGCACGTGATCAACACCTTCTGCTGGATTACCTACACTTTTACGATACCTGGCCAACAGCATCGGCAGATTGGAACGGACGTGGCCTCTGCGGGTTTGGGCAATGAATATGGCCAAGAAAAGCGCTATCACAGCTACTACCAATGGGTGCCATTCGTGCTATTTTTCCAGGTGAGTAATAGTAGAGTTAAAATCACTACTTCTACGAGTGTTAAAAACATTTTTATAGATTCGGCTTCATAGCTACAGTTCAATTACATATACATTAGTATATCATTTCGGTATATATTTATTCCAAAAAAATATATTATTGTAAATATTTAGAACCGACCCCCAAGTTAAACTTTTTAAATGGATAATTCCATATGATTTCCCAATTTACATAAAGATTTCATAATTTTGCTTTAGAAAAAGTTCCATCTGTAGATAAAGTGAACTTAATTGAAGTCTTAATGTGTCTGGAGCCTATCACTTATGGTTCACTTAAAGCGTGACAAATCTTGTGTCTTTAATTTAATGTAATTCCCACTTCCGACCAAACACTAATCTGTAAATTATTTCAGGGCCTCATGTTCTACGTGCCCCATTGGATTTGGAAGAACATGGAGGACGGTAAGATCCGCATGATCACCGATGGACTGCGTGGAATGGTCAGTGTGCCGGATGATTATCGACGGGATCGTCAGGATAGGATCCTCAAGTACTTTGTAAACAGTTTGAACACTCACAATGGCTACTCCTTTGCCTACTTCATATGCGAACTGCTGAACTTTATCAATGTGATTGTGAATATCTTTATGGTGGATAAGTTTCTGGGCGGTGCTTTCATGTCCTACGGCACGGATGTGCTTAAGTTCTCGAATATGGATCAGGAAAAGCGTTTCGATCCCATGATCGAAATCTTCCCCCGACTAACCAAGTGTACGTTCCGCAAGTTCGGTCCCAGTGGATCGATTCAGAAGCACGACACTCTCTGTGTGCTGGCATTGAATATCCTCAACGAGAAGATCTACATCTTCCTGTGGTGAGTATTTAAGTGGGATGTGTTTTTCAGGGAGATCTTTAACATATATTGTTTTTTAAGGTTCTGGTTTATCATCTTGGCCACCATCTCCGGCGTGGCTGTGCTGTATTCACTGGTGGTTATCATGATGCCCACCACCCGGGAGACCATCATCAAGCGTTCTTATCGCTCAGGACAACGCAAGGAAATCGCCGGATTGGTCAGACGTTTGGAGGTGGGTTCCCTACTAAAAATATCCATAAGAAATTGTATTTAAATACATTTTTTGTATCCCCAACAGATTGGTGACTTCCTGATCTTGCACTTCCTTAGCCAGAATCTCAGCACAAGATCGTACAGCGATATGCTGCAGCAGCTTTGCGGCCTCCTCGGAGCATCCCGAACCCCCTCGGCCCCATCGACCCTGGAAATGAACCCCATCAGCCATCCGATATACCCGCCCGTGGAGAGCTTCGGCGGCGGCAAGGAGACGGAGACATGAGCCAGTTCATCCGGATTGGCTTCCAAGCAAACAACAATGATTTCAATGATTTCTCAATAATATTTGTAGGGGGGATGAGATGAGATAGGGAGAGGAGTTGTGTGTCATGAGGTTAGGCATTTCCATTTCTACCACTAAGACTGCGAGAGAGAACGAATCAACAATTGCACTTTCGGAGATCCAACTCAATAATATTCTATGCGAAATATATTTAGCAAAATTATAAGGAAATAATCTTTGAATTCGGTCCTAGGCAAGAGAAAGACAGGTGCAGTTCGTCATTGACACGAGGTGAGCCACAGAGTGAGACATTGAGGGAGAAGACACAATAAACATAAAAAACATTAAAAAAAACCTTTAAAAATAAATGAAGAAAAGAGGGACACAGGCAGACCGTGCAATTTGTAGGTTGAAGATTGAACGAGAAGGATATCCCATCTAACGATTTTGCTACTTGGTATCGTAGTTAGGTCGTTGACAATGATGCGCCATTTTAAATATACACTTAAGTTTAACAGTTAGCTCGATAGTTCGGATGATCGGTGATCTATGATCGATCGATCCCTTATTAAAGAATACCTATGCAGCTATAATTGTCTGCTTATCGCTCACGCACGCTCACGAAACGTTGATCTATATAAAATTGTAGTAATCGAATGATACGAGTACGACGAGGAATTCAATTATGAATATTTAAACGAGTATACACAATGCTCTCGCTATTTTTGTCCTAACATTTAGTCTACAGATATATCGTAATTTTAAGCAATTTTGTTTATAACAAAATTATTGTGATTATTGCTAGAAAAGAACACATTTTACATAAAGCAAAAGAGAACCCAAGCTATCTAAGTTCAAAGTTGTAATAAATATTCTATATACAATTTCAGCTAAACTCTGAACTTATCAGTTTGGCGGGAAACGATTGTGGGATTTTTAAACATGAAGGTTGGATTTCACATTGTTCTAGCAAGAGGTTTGAATTAAAATTGAAGTACTACGCAGTCACTGGGAACATTTGTAAGCAAAGGAAAGCCTTCGGAACTGCTTGAAGTATGCTTGGAATATTATCAATGAAATGGTTCTTTGCTTAAGAACATTCAGTCTTCAAAAAAGGGTATATTATTCTGATTTAACTTAGTTGCCTTGCATAATTTTTGACCTATGAACTTACCGATTGCCCCAATCTATTTTCGAAACCACAACCATCTGAAGCTCCAGTGTTTGGTCCTGAGTCATGGTGGCACTCAAAAGTTCCCGTCGACTTTCCAATATGGAAAACATAACCTTTCGCAGGGTTTGGAACTTGTAAGCCTCGCGATCCTAAAAAAAAAGTGTATACAGCTTAACTTTTGATTTTATATAGTTAATATTAAATATAATTACCACATAGAGACGCTTCCAGATCTCCGACCATTCTCGCAGGACCTGTGTGCATTCGGCGACCACGGGATCGATTTTGGACAGGTCCTTGATGTGTATATAGGTTTTGGGAAAGAGACCCACTGCCCGCGATTTTCGGGGACAGGAGCCGCGATACCAGTGCTTGCACTCCTCCACAATGTCCACGGAATCGCCGACGTCCAGTGGCAAACCAAACCGGACATCGCCATGCCAGTTGTGGATGGCTGTTGAGGAGGAAAAAAGGAAAATGCATAAATGAAAATGAGAGCAGGAAAAGTCAGAGTCTTACAAGCGGTTGGATTACAACCAGTTGCGTTGCCACTTCTCTTGGCCATGACATTGCCCCAGGATGGACGGCGTGGCAATTAAAGTGCCCCCATGAGTAGCCACTTGAGCATGCCACGAGTGGCCCAGCAACAATAAATACTTCAACTATAAATAGGCAAATGGCTATGCTATGAAAGGAAAATTTATGCATTCGAACGTATTTTTATGGAGCCATGCGAACACACATATGAACGTATGAATATGGGGGTGTCTCTTTGTCGAGAGCACGGAACAATGAGCCGGCAATCGAACACTTTGGCTCGTGGATGATGCCACATGGAGCCCACCAATCCTAGTGGGAGCTAACTCCGGTAGCGAGACTCAAACTGGAGCCACCTTGCCGGGCTGAGAAAGCGGCTGGATGGATCCGCAATGCTGGATATGCTGGCTATGGCAAAGATTACACTGCCAACTTTGGTTTTTGTCTTTGGCCAAAGCCCATATAAATTCGTATCTATTAGATTGGCACAAAAAAGCCATCTGGAAACTTGGTTCAAATTCATCATTGAGTTTACTGAACCACATTCAACAAATCGTACTGCACAGTGTGGAATACTTTAAAATAGTTGAAAAAATATTGTGGTTGATACATAACATTTTAAAAATGTCATCCTAAAATGTCAGAGTACTTGTTATTTTTCAGATTCTAAATAAGTTTTATGATTTTCTCGATTAACTTAGTAAATATATTTAGGTATGCTCTATCAATGCCTGATTTATAAGTATAGATTAGTAATCTATTCAGAGAATTTCAAGTAATCATTAGGTATTTTTGCTGGAATTTCCCCACCATCACGTTGGAACTTGGGGTTCTTGATTAAAATTCTGGCCAGGTTATGTCCGATTTTTCGCCGTGTATCAATTACAAATGCAAGGCACACTCTTTAGTCTGGGAGGCGCCGCAAGACGAGGAAGCCGGCCTTCTGCTAGGGTGGTGCTGATGTTGATGGTGGTGTTTCCACTACTCTTCGTGGAGGTGGTGTCTGTGGGGCTGACTGGATGTGGATGTAGATGTGAATGTGGATGTGAATGTGGGCTCCCTTGTTGAAAGACAAACGAGCGAGCACGGCATGAGCATATCAACGAAAGGAGCTAATAAAACGCACGCCCAGACAGACAGGGGGATTTTGGAGGGCAGGGAGATGTAAAATGAAATGCTTCAGTGCCATGAAAATGGGCAAACTGCTTCCTGTTGTTGCTACTATGGATGTTGCTGCTATAGCTGTTGCTGTTGCTGCTGTAGCTGTTGCTGTTGCTGTTGCTACTGTAGATGTTGCTGCTGTGAGTGCTTTATGGCTGCTGTTGCCTTTGCCAGAGCCTCTTCTTTTTCATTTCAGCTATACCATCCATCCATCCATCCATTCGACTCAAACTGCCAGCCGCCTCTAACTGGCTTCAATTTGCGCTGCTCGTTGCGAATGCGGCAGCCTGATTTAAATGAATTCTGGAGATGCTAAATAGCAAGTATTTTATAATTTAAAATGCCAGTTGAAGACCTCGCATCGCTCCGTTCTTGGCACTTCAACTGGCGCGCAGGCAAACACTCCAGCAAATGAGCACACATACCCACACTTTCGCACTCGGAAAATATAACCGTGGGTTATACTTATAAAGGGATAAGCAATAACTTCAAAAAAAAGGAAATTACATACAAATTCAAGAAAGAAAGCCTTATTAACCCACACAATAGCTCAAAGGTACAATCTAAATACAAGGTACCAGCCCAAATTTGTATATTTCTTACAGCCGATTTCTCAATGTCATCTTAAGGTTCTAGTTTGTTGAGTGTGCTGTTCCAAACAGCAATTTAACTTCATGTTAAAAGCTTACTTGACATAAAGTTAAAAGATAACTGATCATTAGGAATGCCCAATATTTTGCTGAGTGTACGTTCTCACACATCCCGGATTCCGCAGTAGGCAAAGTGCCAGCCAAGCGTTTGCACTATTTAGGTCAGTCACATTAGGCAGGCGTCAGCCTGGCAAGCAGCTAAAACTCAAAGCCAACTGGAAAAACCCCCACAAGTACACTCACAAAAATGTTGTTATGTTGAGAGGCCAAAAAAAAAATGCTTAAAAAAGTATAGCCTACTTCAGGACTTTTTTCTCAAAACCATTTTACTTTTATCTTTATAACTAATGAAACTAACTAACTATAAGCTTTTTAAAATGGTTCTTTTTTTAATTTTTAGTTGCTATCCCATAACAACATTTTTAAAAACGAATACCAATATTCTCTATCGATATAATATTATGCAAAGCACATCCTTAAAATTAAACTTCAAAACATGCTCTATCCCTAAATTATTCTTTAAAACGCTTCCTTAGAATATAATTACTATTATGAGCATCCCAAGTAAATATTTACCCCTTTCTCCCAGTGCTCGAATAATTTTAATGAGCATTTAGCCGGCTTAGGGAAATTTAATATTAAATTTCATAAAGTTCACTTGAAGTGCCACTGGAAATTGGCAGGATCATCATAGGGCTGAGGCCATAATTACTTTTACGATGAATGCAATATCCCAAAAGGCTTGGCTTACATCACTCTTTTTGTTTGCCCGGACACAAAGGCCGGGCCGAAAGGGGGAAAAGGCTGGGGGTAGATATTAAAGAAGGAGCGGAACAGAGAACACAATGCTCACTCCAACAAGTCCGCAATGTCAACAAACGTATTTAAATAAAAAAGTCGTTAAGGCAAGTGCATGGCAAATGAAAAAGGGGGAGGGAAAAGAAAGAAGGGGGTCTCTAGGCGGAAAATAATTTTAAATTAAATGAAAGAGCACTGCCTGCACTACTTGCTGTGTGACTCAAACCGCCGCACAAGCTCAACTGCAAATGGATTAAATGAGCTTGCCCACAAAAGGGGCAAAAGGGGAGCCCATCTTCACACTTGACCCCCCTTGGCGCATCCGCATCCGCCGCCCCTGCACTTAAGTGCCACTGGGGAGGCTTAAGAATTTAATTAATTAATTGTGTTATAACCAACAATATGAGGTCGCCGACAAAGTGGAACTGGGAACTCGCCGGCTGCGGAAAGGGAAACCACCAGAATGTGGGTCAAGTGGTTTTTGGGTTGGCCTAAAACCACTAAAATTAACTGGGAATCGGGTAGGCTTATTGCTTCTCCGGGAAAAATAAAAATTAGCTAATTATCGGGCTGTCAATTAGCAGAGGAAGATTGCGATCCTTAAAGCTCTGCCCCAAAAATGACACGATTTTATATTCCAGGTAAACCCTAAATTTCCATGACACATTCCTGCTTCGAAGTCGGATGATATAGTGCTTACTTTACACAAAAAACCGTATAAATCATCATGAAAATATTTCAATTTAAATGTGCACTTAACTTTCAAAGTAAACGAGTTTGAAAAAGTTGTCTCCGTCAGTGTAAAATTTACTCTGTCCAGCAAAAATGCATAATTAATTAACTGAGTGTTATATTAACCTTATGTTGGCCAATACTTTTTTAATAGTCACACTATTAATCATTTTATATTCAGTTAACTTCAGTTAATTGCAATCCATACGATAATAACAATGTTGAAAATAAAAATAGCTCCCTTATCAGATGTATAGTATTTCACTTTTACTATCAAAGCGATAAGATTAAAAATACAAAAAAAACATGATATTTAGAAAGTTTCCCCAAAAAATATATTAAAAACTCTCACATATTTGAATGCTTTTTAAAAGTGCCTTATATAATAGAGTACTGTTTAATTTACTCATTTTTAAGGTTAAGAGTGCTTTGTTCTAATTAAGAAAACAAATTTGCTGGGGAGGGCATACTACCTTTTCAAACGCTCTACTTTGTTTGGCGGAACCGGTGGAAACCTGTCCGTAGGAGGAAGCATAACCCACATGTCAATCAGATGTCATTATCACAGACATTGTCTGAATAATAGAGTTGGTTGAATACTGGATGCTGGCGCACTTGCTCCATTCAGAGCAAACTCCCAGCTAAACAAAGGCGGTATTCCTCCATTGTCAAGTGGATTTTATTATAATTGTGAGTTAGTGCCATCAGTTGGATAAAAGTTAAACGGGTATATGTGGATTTACATACGTATATGTATATGATTACGTGTTGTTGGGGGCCTGCGAAATATTTGCTTATTATATGCATTTTGTATCCCTCGATGTGGCTGGCATTACTGTAATTAAATGCATTTCCATATATGCCACTCAATTGAGTGCTTGCACACTTGTTTGTTTTTTGTTACTGCTTGCATTTTGTTTTCGCATGTAAATGAGTATCTAAAATCCACATGGCGCACATTTGGTGCTGTCAAATTGTTTGCTCATTTTCGGAAATTTATATTTAAAAGCCTCTCGGCCAAAGCAATCAATAAACCGCAACTGTTTTCCACCAATATGTGGTGCATTACCGGAAGAACTTATTAATTATCTTTATAATATATTTGCTTTAACAGTATTTAAACACTTTTGGTCACCCTCCTTATCGAGGGTAACTTCCTATTGGGGGTGGGGGGGTTATATCAGTAACTTTCCTAGACAAATCCCACATTTTCATAAATCAGTCACCCGTCCATCCGGCAATATGACCGATAATGCGCCCAAATGCGAGATACACTGATAAATTTCGAGTGTGCGTGTGTACGGGTTGTTAATCATACGCCGCGTGTCCCCCCCCCCCACAAATGGCAATTCATAAATAAATAGTTAAAGACGAATTATGGAAGTACAACTCAAATGGACGAGTGTTTCATACGCACAACTCGAATCGGAAAGAGAAAAAAAAAAGTGCTGCCGCCAAGCATATTAAACAATGGAAATGAATCAATTTTATGCGCACTCATGTGTTCGCTTGTGCGTTCTGAAGGAAGGAAGCGCTGCACAAATTTGTGCTCGCGGCTCCAATGGCCAAATGCATAAAATGAATATTAAATTAAAGTTGAAACTGAAATTGCCGCAGCGACACAGCGGAATTCACTGGAAAAAGGCAGAAAAGACAGACAGTGAGGCAGTCAGAAAGTCGGAACGGCAACATCCGGTGCCGCAGGGCGGGCCTTCCTTTTTCCTCCCCTCCTCCAAATTCATTTGGGTTTTTTGGCAAAAAGTTGCGTAAACTTTCTGCTGTTAAATCTAAGTTTGCAACTCCCGAATGGAGTGACCCGCATGCAGGCCATGCCCAGATTTACGAGGGTTGCTCCGCAAAATTGTCACCATTGTGCACTCGACTCACTGCGCAATTGAGGGCAATAAGTACAGTGGGACTCCTGCATGTTGAACTTTTGCAAAATCATATGTAAGAAGTTTAATTGAAAAAAAGAGTCTAATATCAAAATCTATAGAGAGGCCGAGCGGCGGCAGACCACTGGCAGAAAAAAATTGTATTCTTTTTATTTTTGTAATTCTTTTATAAACTATAATAAATCTACAGAGACAATTTTTTTGTTTACCACTGTGTGTGGTGGCAGAGCTGCGGCAGAGTCCCGGCAGAAAAAATCTGACGCTGAATAAACCTATTTCTTTTGGAAGCATCCAATTGAAAGTAAACAGAGGCAATGCCTGATACATTCGATAGGGAATTTATCAAATTTTTCTTGTGAGACATATGGTGGTTTCAAGTTATTGACGTTCGACTGTATATATACTTGATATACGGTACAATAATTACTTATAGGGGATAAAGGGAAAAAGGAGACCGTCGCAGACAAAGAGTGCGATGGTAATGAAGTCATTGCCCAGCAGTTGCAGTTTTACCCAGCACGTGGCGCCCAAAGCCAGATGAAAGAGGAGTATAGTGGAGTGGAGTGGGCCAAGAACTGGAACTGGGACCAAAAGTGACAAAGGGGGAGGAACTGGAAGTGGGCATTGTGCAAGGTTAGGGCGTTGGCTTGGCAGCGCCTCGATTTCGCCCGCTAATGATGTTAACTCAGCCTGGTTCGCTGGATTGCTCGACGACTGACTGATTGATTTGTGTAAACTCTGACCGCTCTCATGTCAATCTTTGCCGGGTTAAATGTGGAGCAAATGTCAGCGAGCAGCAGCAAATAGCTGTCTCCACCAACGATGGGGAACTGGAGCACTTAAACACAACAACGAAGCCATAATAAAGAATATTTGAGTGGTATTATCGAATTTTAGACACCCTTCAAATTTGAGATCTTGTGAAAAATCTTCGAAAAAATCATTTTGTTATTTTTAGGAACAGTTTCTGCTTTTACTTCTGAATGATCAATTCAGAAATATGTATAAAATGATAATCATTTTGATATATTTTAAGGTACTCTATTAAATACATTAAAATGAAATCTTATATTGGTCGGTTTGGTTTTTAAAACTAAGGTTTAAATATTATTACCAATATTTATTCATACATTTCTGCCATTTCATTTCATTTCATTTGCATTAAAGATTTATTTTTTAACCGAACTTTTATGTTTTATATGATAAGAAACCTTCTTCTCCTTAGAGCATCCCATAAACAATGAAAATTGGCGCTTATCTGGGCGGAGAACCATTCAAGCGGCACAATGAATAAAACTTGGCACAGAGTCTGCCACCGAAGATGCTGTCCGCAGTACATATATCTTCAATCTTTTATTTTATTTTACTTTACGTTGTTGACTACCTCCCTGCCCTGTCCCCTCAGTAATTTGTTAAGCGTTGCCATTGAAGCGAGAAGTGTGACGAATACGGAGATAATGTGAACATCCATCTGAAGAGAAAACAACAGGCACAATAAACTGCACAAAGAATACTCAAGATCTACTGGTATTATTGTTCGCATGTGTGTTATCAAAACACGCAACATGATTTTCTACGGCGGTTACACAGTGGTAACCGTTAAAATATAGACATTATACCGATTAACTGCACAGATAAACAATTTTTAATATTAATCTATTCTGATATAGTGACATAAATAAGAAATTTGAACTGAATCCTCATAATATGTATAGTTAAAAACGAAAAAGTTATAGTCCCCAAACAATATTCAAGTAGTTAATCTATAATTTGTATTCCATCTGTCTTCTAAACAAAGAGTTTTGTCTGTAGAAATTATTTTATATGCATAAATTTTATGAATTTCGATTCGTTATAAAAAACCTTATTTTTTCGATAAGATTTAATACCAAAATAATAATTTGACAGTTTAAAAGCTCAAAATATACAATTTTAAAGCATAAATAGTGTGATTCAAAGTATTGAAAACATGGTTTGTGACTCAAAAAAATATTTTCCCTTTCCAAGATCTTTTGTAAACCAAAATCCAATATATAAACTGGGTAAAAATTTGCATTTCCCTGCTAAAATATTTTTTTTTAGGTGTGTAATTACGAAAGCATTTAAATTGGCAACACCTGGGCAGGGAAATTGGCAACGCGACAGAAAAACACAGTGCGGGAAAACTGTGCGCGGGGAAAACTGTGTATATAAACACATCAAATCGCAGCACGGCAGCAACAACAAACAGGAAAATCTCTTTGAGATACACGATGATGGGCGGAAAAGGGGGCGGTGGGGTGGACTGGGGGATGATGATGCTACAAACAGTTTGTGTACAAAAATAAGTAGAAAAATCGCTTTTCCTCCCCGAGTGAAAAGTGCGGGGGTGGTTATCCGGTGTTTCGCGGAAAAAAGCGTGAATCGCCGCAAAAGGCAACAATAAAAACAAAGGCCACGCACGTGACGCCCAGCGGGGGGTGGTGGGTGGTTGGGTTGGCTGGGCTGCTGGCTGGAAAAGTGGGTGGTACATTTCCTTTTATTTACTCACCAACTCCGTATTTATTGTTCGAAGGTATCCACATTTTGTCGCTTTTGCTTTCGGTGCCTTGAATTTTAGCCGAAAAAATCCAACTTAGCCGGCCACTCCCTGCATTTATAATTTATAAAGCGATTTTTTTTGGCAGAAGAAACACCCTTTTTTTCTTATTGACAAAGATTTGCATTTATTATTATTTCCAATGCAAATTTATCCACCATTTTTCGCACAAACACACACATAATACGAATACGCACTGTATAAAACTTTCGCTTTTGTTGTTGCCTCTATCTCGCTCTCTCTCTCTCTCTCTCTGTCTTTCCCACTTTATCTTGTTTAATAACGCTATAACTACAGACAACAACAACACTTGCACTTGACTTGTCTACATTGTTGTTGTCGCTGGAAAGATGGAAAGATCGCGGTTCCAATTGGCAATGATTACCGCTAGGTGGACGAAAAGGAAGTGGCTGATTGGGAATGGGAAGTCTGGAAGTGGTTGCTTTGGCTTTTGTTGCTTTTTTCACGGACCCGGGCACACACCAACAAGAAAATCAATACGAATTTCGGACACCCAATTGGATTTGCACTCTGCAATTCCAGTTGCTTGACTTTTGACTGCTTTAATTGTTGTTACTTATGGCGCGGCATTTGCAACGTTTTTTGTTTTTATTTTTTTGGTTTTTGCGTTGTATTATTTTTCGCGTTTTTCGCAGCGCAGCTTCCCGGGCGCAGCAACAACAAAACTCGTCCGCCGCGCACAGCTGATTTCGAAAAACAAAAATCGGTTTGGTTTTGTCCGTACGGCTTAATATGACCCCAGATGCGTTGGGGCATTAATCCTGAAATTTGGTCTCTGGCTTTTCGCGGTATTTTTTTTGGGCCGTGATGCGGTCACACTAGAGGTTTTTAAATTACCGCCTTAAAAAAATAACTGAATATTTTTAACCAAAATTGAAATTGATTTGACATAAACATTTTCTAACTTTTAATATTTTCATAAATACAGTTAAACTTATTTCAAAATTGATTAAATATTCATCTTGATGGCATATTTCTCCGGTTATGGGTTGAAACTCCGCTAATACTGGTGGCTTGAAACTCCAATCATCCGCATGATAAATTAAAAGTAGGCTTTAAGAAAACATATAATAAGCTAGAATTTTAAAACCTACTTATAATTGTACTATGCTGACGAAAAAGAGCCCTTAAAATGTAAAGTTTCCATCAATCTTAGTATGTTTCAAGCTGTCATTTAATTTTCTCAACGATTTCCCACAGCCTTACATAAACTTACTCAACGACCACTTATAATTATATCTCATTTGATCCTAACTTAAATTTAAGCTACTAAAGTTACAAATTTAAATAAACGTTAGCGAAATAAATTTTAAAATATTTTAACAAATATATCGATATGTTGTTATTCTTATACACTTCTCACATCCCTAACTATATCGAGGGTTTTTCGAAAATCCATTAACGGTCACACAGTCGTCGCGGTTGGTCGCAATTTTTGTTGATGATAAGCGGACTTTCGATTCGGGCGCGTTTTGTATTTGTTTTGTCGCGAAATGAAATGAACTGAGAACTCAAATAGTAGCAATATCTCTGGGCAAAGACAAACAACGTGATAAACCGTGAAATGCGTCAACTGGTGGAGAAACTGTTTTAGTCAAGGTATGCCAAAAGAAAACGGAGAATCTTTCGTGTGTGTGTGGGAGTATAGTCGCTGCCTCTTCCAATTGGAATTGTTCTTTTTGGGCTTGACAATAAAACGCAGAATGTTTACTTAATAAATGTGTACCTTATATGGCCAACATGCGTGTGTGTGTGTGTGTGCATGGAAGATCTGAATGATAAAACTGTGTATGAAAACAGCAAATTCCTGTTTTCCTGCTGATTCCTTTTACAGGAAAAATCAATAAAGGTCCCAATCAGAATGCGACTGCGCCCGAGTGTGGGTGTGCATGTGTTTGATTGTGTGTGTGAGAGCGCTCCTTTATCAGTTGGAAAACGCACTATGTTTTTTTTTTCTGTTGTTTTTGCTTTCCAACAGCTGCAACGGTGATTGTGGCACGCCTAATTGATAACTATTTTCGACCACTTCCATTTCCAATTTCACCGCAGGCATAATTAATCACCGCATTAAGGAAAATACCATAATATCTGCACGCTCGATTGTTTTACACGGCCACAGACATTACAAACATAAATAAAACACAACACAATTCCACACTGAATGCGCTCGTATTTAGTTTCCCTTTTACTTTTCTACAATTTACATAATCATCATCTCGCGGCGGCAAAGACACAAAAGCAACAAAACAACAAAAACAAAAGTGGCGTTCATTAAACCAGCTCATAAATGCACATACAAAAATCACAAGTACAAATGTATGTACATTTTCAGTAGTTGGGTTTGTAGTTTTTATTATTTAATATTTTCGCGCACATTTCCCTGTTTGCCTCTGTTTAATGGCTTTCGGTTCCATCATCATCATCATCCATCGGTTTTTCACCCTCCCCCCGTGTAAATCTTCAATTCTTCTTTCTTTGATAATTCTGCCGCGAATATTTGGTATGCAAAATGTGTGCCAAGCCAAAACGCCGCACGGTGGGTGGAATCCGGTGATTGGGGGGCTAAATTGTTGATTAACTTGATGGGGTTCCAATTAAAGAGCCAAATTGGGTACTTCTACTTTGCTGAATTATTTTACTTTTGGCAGACCCATACGAATTTGCACGGTTTCGGGAAAGTTCGGGGGTTGATGGAACGAAACCTACCCCCAATCGTTGAAATAGACGAATGTCCAAAAAATAGTTCTTTCGTACGAGTAAGGATCGATTTTGGACCACATGTCGGCCTCGCCCCACCCTTTTCTGTAGATTCATCCACTTACACTACGATATATAAGAATAAATGTTTTTCTTTGGAAATATCACAAGTTCAAGTAAAACAAACACTCTATATAAGGTAAATAATCTTAACCAAAATTAAGAAAGATTTGTATTATCAAAATATGGGAAAGATCCATAAGATTCCATAAACACACATCAACAGACTTCCCAAAATGGATATGCTCAAGTATTGACTTAATTATTCAAGTTATTTACCACCTTTAAATAAGATAGTCATCAAATTATTTGTTCATATTGTAGGAAGTCAATCAATTTATTTATTTGTTCTCCTAAGTCTTAGCTCGAAATGGTATGCGTCAAACAGTAAATTACAAACTTATTATTAAAATGTCTTTATCTTTAGGAATTGAAAACAAAATTCAATGACTAAAAGTAAACTTTTTTATTGTAATCAGCTGATTCACTTTCTAAACCATTAATTTATAAAAAATAATGTAAATGTTTTTTTTAAGCGTGGGTAGCAAACTCATTTTAATTTCCAAATACTGTCGACTGCAACCGCTTAGTTTTCAATTGATTCCATTGTGCCTGGGCTGATGATTCCCTTACATACATATGTGTTTTGCTGCCCGGTTAATGACACGAGGAGTCGTCTCTGGGGGACTGTGAAGCTCTTTGGCTAGACAAGTGACGCATATTTTCGCATTCTTTGTGGCACTCTTGCCGGCACATGCATATATAGTATCTCTATATGCGCGCTGATTTGTCTAATTCGCGGATCGTTGATTCATCGAAGTGCTGCTGCTCGTCTTCTGAATTCTTGCGAACGAAAGCACAGATATTTCTGGGTGTTAATCAGCGGACGAGTGGAGCCGCACCGCCTTATCAAGGGACTGATATGGATAGTTATAAATTCTACATTACATTTTGGGTGAAGGCCTAGGCAAACAATCGACGATGAATGATTGCCCACTGTTGCCCAGTCCGGCATTCCATTCGAATGGACTCGATGGATGCATTTCCGCTGTTACACAAGCGATTTGCATTTCACAGCCACTCAAATTGCGGTTACCACTTTTTGTGTTGTTTCTCTTTTTAAGTTGGTCGCAATTAAAATTTGATTAATTTGCCAATTGGAGCTTGAAGGAATTGACTTGTGCGGAGCGAGAACTGGTACACGACCCGGGTCATTCCCAATCCCAAACCACTTGAAGTCTTTGAATGGGACTGGATACACAGGGAAAAACAAAAATACCAGTTTTATATAAATTTGTAAATTTAATAGAATTTTTTTATTTACCAGTAAAATTCTATAGGAACGGATACATTGCCTGAAATATTTAATGTACCCAAAATATGAAACATAATATTACCATCGAAAAGGTTGGATTATACATATATAAGATATATAAAATTACTATCGAAAAAGCTGGATTATATATAATAATCATAATAATAGAGAATATCTTAAAATATTATGATATTAGAAGGGGATCTAATAACATAAATGGAATAAAACCTGTTATAAAGAATCTTGTCATGTAGTGAGCATTGGTCGCTTGGTCGCTTGGATATTCAAATGATTCAAATCCTTACTCAAGATATTATTAATTTGTATGCGTTATTTTCTCCCTGTGCACATACATATTTATGTACCTACATCTCTGTCTGTCCATGCTCAATTTTACGCTACAATAACAACTAAAAAGAAGTGCTGCACCAAATTGCATTTGCACATAATTCAACGGTAGCTCAAATGAGAAATGTGTCTTGTACTCGGTGTGTGTACAGTGTGTGTAGCAACAACAACAACAACAGCAACGGCAATATAATATATCTGCTGAAAACGCATCTGTATCTTTTTCATGCACTGGAAATTCCGCTAACTTTCTAAAAGATGCAGCTCGAGCTAATCATGATAATGATTTAGCTGCTTATTTGCTATTGTTGTTGGCACCATCTGAAAGTTGGGCCGATGATTAAGTTACAGAGCGATAGAGCCAAACAATCAAGAGAATTCTCCACAATAGACCGAATTCTTTTTGGAAGACTAACATGTTGAATATACTTAGAAAGTAGATCTTAACAAGTACCTAATTGAATATGGGTCAGCATTAAAACTTTAAAAGTAATTAAGTGAATCAGTCGATCGATGAATGTGCCCTGCACTTTAGTACCAACATACCGACAACCCTTTTCATTCATTCTTGAAACCTGAGATCATTCTTTTACATTTTGTTAAGTGACCTCACCTTCTTGAGATAACATTTATCGTAAAAGGATTATTATATCATAGAGCTGACATACATAGTTACCATCGATCATAAAACGAGTCATATGATCGTGATGAGTTAAGTTAAGGCGCTAAGCGGACGTCGTTTTACCAAGTTTGACTAAAAATTTGAATATCCTAGAAGTGTGCTCCCAATCTTAAGATCTTTTTAACTCCGCTTGAATTAAAAAATAAATTTAAAAAAAATGAATGTTGTTCCCATCTTCATTATTTAGTTGTATTTCCTTTTGGAAGCACCTCAACCTAATCTCCGCCTTATCCGGTTGCATTTCTGAGCGCTGCCCACACTTGATATGTGATATATGTACCTATCCCATGCAGCTAGGCGATTCGTCTCTATTTCAGTTTTGCTCGGCGGATTATTACAGGGATTGGCGGGCAGAGTGGTGGAGCGTCTATAATTAGCCCACGCCCTGGTCCGGCACTAAATTTATAGCAATTTATAAAGTCTCAATTGCGCCTCCTCTCACTTCGTTTTTCCCCATCTTCTTGCAGGCCATGGAGCATTGACTTGGACCTCTGAGAATCCCAATCCCCGATCCCCGCCATGTTGGAGCCAACGCTGACGCCTGATCTGGAGGAGGGCATCGCCGGGCTGAGCCTAGACGATGTGGATGTGGACTCGGTGCCGGATCGCAAGCCGCACTTCCTCGACTACGATGCAGTTCCGCCGCCGGACTACGAGGATGGCTTTAGGGCCAGTTCCGGGGAGCAGCTGAAAATGGACAAGAAGTACGAGCGCGATGGCGAAGTCAGCGATTACGAGTTGGCCGCCAGTGGCTACACAAAGAAGGAGTTCACCCAGGACGACAACACGCTGCACTTCACCCAGAGCGGAGCTGGTCTGGGATCTGGAGCCGTGGGCAAGAAGCCGACGGCCAAGCACTTCCTGGACGAGAATCCCATTCCGCCGGACTATATGTTGGCCCAGGAGTTGAGGGAGATGAGAGAGCATCGCAGCCTGGACAGGAACTTTGAGCGGCAATCGGCTCAGCAGCAGCAGCTGGAAGAACTTCCGCCGAGGAATGGAAGCGGATCGCCGGCCAGCGCAGGTCGTCCCTCCCGAAGCAAAGAGCCATCCTACACGCTCTCCCGATTTCTGGATGGGGATTCGCCAGCTCCAGCTCCCAGGTTGCCCAAGGGAGCGGCATGGACGACCAGCTTTGATGAGCGGTACACCTCTTCGGCAGTGGAAGCTACGTTGGGCTCGAAAGTGGAGTGTGTCTACTCTCTGCTTTCCATGCTGGGCTCAAATGATCCTCTCGAGATGGCCAAAAAGTTTTTGGAACTTTCGGGTAATGCCCAAAGCTGCGCCACCCTGCGACGCTCTGGCTGCATGCCGCTCCTGGTCCAGATGATGCACGCCCCGGACAATGACCAGGAGGTGAGGAAGTGCGCCGGGCAGGCACTGCACAACGTGGTGCACAGTCATCCGGATGAGAAATCGGGCAGGCGGGAAGCCAAGGTGCTGCGCCTGCTTGACCAGATCGTCGACTACTGCTCCTTCTTGAAGACGCTGCTCCAGAGTGGCGGCGAGGCCATTGCCGATGACTCTGATCGCCATCCGCTGGCCGCTATCTCGTCGTTGATGAAGGTCAGCTTTGATGAGGAGCACCGGCACGCAATGTGTGAATTGGGGGCGCTGCACGCGATCCCCAACTTGGTCCATCTAGATCATGCTGTCCACGGACCGAAGCCGGAGGATCAGTGCTGCAATTCTCTGCGGAGATATGCATTGATGGCCCTGACAAATCTGACCTTCGGGGATGAGAACAACAAGGCGTTGTTGTGCGGACAGAAGCAGTTTATGGAGGCCCTGGTGGCCCAATTGGACTCAGCGCCGGACGATCTGCTTCAGGTGACGGCCAGCGTGCTGCGCAATCTCTCCTGGCGGGCGGACAGCAACATGAAGGCTGTGCTCAATGAGATTGGAACGGTGACGGCTCTGGCCTTGGCGGCCATGCGGAATAGGAGTGAAAACACCCTGAAGGCCATACTGTCGGCCCTGTGGAATCTCTCGGCGCACTGCAGCACCAACAAAGCGGAATTCTGCGCTGTAGACGGAGCGCTGGCATTCCTCGTGGGGATGCTCAGCTACGAGGGTCCCAGCAAAACCCTGAAGATCATCGAGAATGCAGGTGGCATCCTGCGGAACGTATCCAGTCACATTGCGGTATGTGAACCGTATCGGCAGATTCTGCGCCAGCACAACTGCCTGGCCATTCTGCTGCAGCAGTTGAAATCCGAAAGCCTGACGGTGGTCAGTAACTCCTGTGGAACTCTGTGGAACCTGTCAGCTCGTTCTCCCGAGGATCAGAAGTTCCTGTGGGACAATGGAGCTGTTCCCATGTTGCGTTCTTTAATCCACTCCAAACACGCCATGATCTCAGAGGGCAGCTCTTCAGCTCTGAAGAATCTATTGAACTTCCGACCGGCTGTCCAAAATCATCACCAGCTAGATCCCATTGCCCGATCCATGGGTCTGAAGGCATTGCCCACCTTGGAGGCGCGCAAAGCTAAGGCACTGCAGCAGGAACTGGGTGAGCGGCACACGGCGGAGACGTGCGACAACCTGGACACGGGTGGAAAACCAACCAAGGAACGGGCTTCCAGTTCATCCAGACGTCATCCGGCTGTGCCGCGCTTAACCCGCTCGGCAATGCTAACGAAGAGTGAGAGCAGGGATTCCGTTTATTCGGCCAAATCGGACTGCGCCTATGATCATCTAATCCGCTCCGCCTCAGCTTCGGATGCCCACCGCAAGGTGAAGCCCAAAATCACGGATTTCGATCTGGAAATGGAACAGGATACGGAGGCAACCGAGGAGCAGCCCATTGACTACTCTGTAAAATACAGTGAGAGCGCCACCAAGACCTCGACATATCAGGAAACGGACCTCGATCAACCCACGGACTTTAGCCTTCGCTATGCGGAGAACCAAATTGAATCCGATCTGGACATATCAGGATCGGCAGGAGCGCAAAAGAGTACCATAACACCTCCTGCTGACACGGCTCCCGTGAAATCCGAGGGCCAAGAGATCCTGCTGATTCTAGATGACAGTGTTAAGTGCTATCAGACAGAAGATACCCCGTATGTTATATCCAATGCAGCTTCCGTCACGGATCTAAGGGTAACTGCTAAAGTGGAAGCGGATGTGAAACCGGAAGCTAGGGACGTCGCTTCCAAAGAGGGAGCTCCCAAAAAGTTGCCCAAGCTGTCGCAGTGCGGATCGGGTTCATATACTCCAGAGAAACCCATCAATTATTGCGAGGAGGGAACTCCTGGCTACTTTAGTCGCTACGATTCCTTAAGCAGCTTGGATGAGTCCGGCAAAGCTAACCAGGCCACGGTGGGAGGTGAAGCAGAAATAAAACCAAAATCAGAGAAACAAGAGGAGCAGGAATCCCAGCCAGCAGAGCAGGTCCTCGTCAAACCTCCAACCCAGGCCAATTCAGCTTTGGAAACCCCTCTAATGTTTTCGAGACGCAGTTCCATGGATTCTCTAGTCCACGATCCGGATGTGGACGTTGTCAACTGCGATGATAAGAGCTCTGTGGTGAGTGACTTTAGTCGCCTGGCCAGTGGGGTGATATCCCCATCGGAGATTCCGGATTCCCCAACACAGAGTATGCCGCAATCTCCAAGACGGAATAGTGTGGCTGGTTCGGGACCGAATGTGGACTCTCTACCAGCTGTAATCCCCGCCAGCCTGCAGCCACTCCGGAGCGTCTTCGAGGATGACCTCAGCAGCTTCAACGTGGAACATACACCGGCTCAATTCTCGACGGCCACCAGTTTGAGTAACCTCAGCATAGTAGATGATGAAAAGGCCCCAGCGAGTGTGGCCGAGGAGGACAACGAAGATGAGCTCCTCTTGGCCAACTGCATTAACATGGGCATGCAACGTAAGCCCGCTGAGGTTGTGAAATCAACAGCTGTGAACCCCGAAGTAGACGTGGCAGAGGAGACCATTCGTAGCTACTGCACCGAGGATACGCCGGCATTGCTTTCCAAGGTGGCCAGTAACACCAATCTTTCGGCCATCTCCATGAGTTCCAATGATCCAAAGGAGGTAACAACATCTGGTCAGGCACAAATTTACGCTCATCAGCTATCCGACGATGTATCCTCGAATGCCTCGGACTGCGGTGGGGCAGCGGGTAACCTCCTGGAGCAGTGCATCCGCGATGGCATGAAGAAACCCCTAAATGAAGCAGCTGCCGATCCCATAGCCATGCTTCGACGTGGAGGAAACCAATTGCCCGGCTACCTGCCCTCCGCTGATGAGATGAACAAGTTCTTGGTGGAGGACAGTCCCTGCAACTTCTCCGTAGTATCTGGCCTTTCAAATCTAACCGTGGGTTCTAGTCTCGTTGGGCCCGCTGTAGAGCTCAAGGAAACCGTATCGTGAGTAGTGATCCCAAAAGATATTAGAACCACTGCCTTAAGATCATAAAGCAAGCTTTAGAACTTCGATAATTCAGGTCTATCGTGATGTACTATCGTATATTGTATTATTTTAAAATACCAGCGTAGTATCAACAACTACATTTAAAAAAGATATAGTAGGCTTATTTGATATCTATATCAAAATAATATTCATAATATCATAAAATCGGTCTAAATAATGTTTTGCTTTAATGTGAAATGGTGGTTCAAGTTAGAAAAGATGATCCAAGTTATTGATAAGTTATTCTAATTCATATAAATTCCCAACAGATCCAGTGTGAATCCCAAACCTGGCTCGGATGCAAAGCCCGCTAGACAGGAGCAAGTCCGAAGACCGCCGCATTGGCAAGATGATTCGCTGAGTTCTCTATCCATCGACTCGGAGGATGACACCAATTTACTGAGTCAGGTAATTTCAAATTAAAACCCAAGTTGAACATATTTTAAAGGATTTCGTTTAATTTTCCAGGCTATTGCCGCTGGTTGCAATAGACCGAAATCGAATCTTGGCTTCAGCTCGAACGGCAAGCGCTCCAGTTCGCTAAGCTCCTCGCAGCCAATAGCCATCAATGCGGCCACCTCGGCTAGCTCCCTGAATTCGGCAATGACAGTCCGCAAAAGCCAGCAACAGCAGGAATCCTACAGCTCGGTGGATTCCAGCGACTCCAATGACAACCAGTCGAAGTCGCTCTTCGAGCTGTGCATCCTCAAGGGCATGTACAAGTCCAAGGAGCCCGGAGCTCGGGCTCAGCAATTGCAGGAGCAGCCCATTGTGGGAGCAGCCTCCGCCCAGTCGAATCCCAATCTTAAGCAATTTGACTCGTTGCCAGTGCAGCTGCCTTCTGGTGGACAACCCAAGCGACAGCGTCATCACCACCATCACCATCATCACAGGGAGCGGGAGAGAGAGCGCAAGGACGAGAAGCTGCTGCAGGAGTGCATCAATACGGGCATCTCGAAGAAGATCAACGCCGTGCCAAAAAACGTCCTGGCTACGTCTGCGGCTGCATTGGAACCGTGTCACCCAATGGCAGCTACTACATCAGCAAGTGCCCACAGCACAGCAGCTCCAGACGTAGAGCAGAAAGCGCACGCTACCAGCAATCCGCACCAGCCGCCGTCCCCGAGCAGTCCCATCCTCCCGAATCCTACCGACGCCATCGCCACCGTCACCGACACAGCAAGAAGTCCAGTAGCTCCAGATCAAGGGAGCGGGAGCGCGAGTCAGAACGGTCTCGAGACCGCTATTGGGTCTAAGGACTTGGACTCGGAAGATCGCTCCAGCGATGAATCGAATCAGTCCTTCATCATGGAGACCATGGTCAGGTTGGATAGTGCTCCCAACGAAACATGCATTTCTGGGGCAAGCGAGAAGCACAAGGATCCAGACCTGATGCTGAAGTCCGTCGAGAGATTGACCATGGAGTTCGTCACTTCGGCAGAACAATTGCGCAGCAGTAGCAACAATCACAGCAGCAGCAACAGCCACAAGAACAACAGCAGCAACAACACCTGGAACGAGCACACCTGTCCCAATGACGTGAGCTTCCCCAGTGTGAGTCAAACGGCTCCGGTTTTGGCTTCCCTGAGCCTGGATGAAGATGTCAAAGATCCGAAATCCTTGCATCAGGTTCTTGAGATTACACCCACGAGTGAACAGCAGCCAGCATCGCTGGAAGGTGAAACGGATACCCTGGTTAATGGAGAAGCTGACAGCTACTCGGGATCATCGGGTGGACTGAACTTTCAGTTGGGTGGGCAGGTTCAGAATGCGGGCGTCCGATTGGAGCCACAAAGGCTGCTCTTCAACGGAACCAGTGCCTCCATGATGACCAACTCAACAATGATTGCTTTTGAGGCACGAGCTCTGGCCGAAAATCTTCTCCAGCCCGCTGCTACCGATGAGGATAGCACCGAGATGACCTTCAGTATGAACAGTTTGGATCTGGATAATGTACGTCCACCATCGGGAATGGAATCACTCAACAGCTGCTACCAGGAGCACTCCCAGCCGAGCTCGCTGCGCCAGCAGTTGCCCAGCAAGAGTCCCAGATTTGCGCGCAAAATGTTTCCCGCCAATTTGGTAGCTAGACGCGCCTTGGGTCACCTGGCGGGCAGTGCGGAGAGCGTGAACTCTAGCTGCAATCTGCTGGACAACATCAAACCGCCCTCGCTGATGGACGAGCTGCTGGACTCCATGATCAGTGTCGACAGCATTCAGTCGGAGGTGGCTGATGGCGAACAGGATTGCAGCATGGCCACCACTATTTCGGTGTCCAACTATGAGACGGCTGCTTGCGATGATCAAACGCTGACCGTCCTCCAAAGTTGCTTTGACGAGGATGAGGATGCCACGATGAATGACTACAGCTCGGCGGAATCTACACCCAAACAGGGATCCACTCCATCGCCCAATCGGCGTTCGCTCACCCCGAAACAGAAGCGGCGTCTCACCAAGGATCGCTACAAAACGTACACCATAGCAACCAGCTGCGAGATGGAGGCCCTGGAGGCCAATGAAACACTGCAGATTGAGATTGTGGAGACGCCCGTTCCTGTGGCCACTCCATCGCCGCGTGCCAATGGCCGGAGAAGGGGCAGTGCAGAACGGTACAAGACCCAGTTGATTGAGTGTCCTAGGGCTTTAATTCAACCCCAATCCGACGATTGCCCCAGCGAACAGCTGTCCTCCATTCGATCAATGATGCAGCAGTTTACCTACATCACGGACATCAACATTGGACACGGTCAAGAGACGTGCGAGGTGGCTAACCCTCCAGAAGATGCAGAGGAATCCCCAGAGTGCGATCAAAACTCGGAGACGGAGTCATGCGATGGCCAGGAGCCAGTGCAGCTACCTCCTCCTCCGCCAATGGTGGAACTGAAGTCCCCTGTTGCCAAACCAACAACTCTGGAACCTGCAACGGCTGTAAAATTGGTTCGTGGTCGGAAGAAACCAGCCTATGTGTCACCCTACAGTATGCAGAGTCAACGGAATGGGAACAGTACCGCCTCGGCTAAAAAGAAAACCCTTTCTCCCACGATTGCCAAACGCAGTGTAATGCCCGGAGGAGCGGGAGCAAGGCTACCAGCCAAGAAGAAGCCAACGCCGCCGCCGGAACCCGCTCCCGCTCGATTGGAACGCCAGGGAACCTTTGTCAAGGACGAACCCACGAACTCAAATGTTCAAGTGCCCGTGGTGGAGGCAAAGCCAGCTCAACAAACCAGTCCAGGTCATCGCGCCTCAAAGCTGCCGACAAAGAAAACTACAACAGGCGGTGATTCACCATCGAAAGCTGGCTCTCCCAAGAGGATTGGCGTGGCTCCAGCACGCCGGGTGACGCCCCAGAGGGCCAATACTAGTCTGCGATTAGCAGGGGCCAAGTCCCCTGCTGCCTCGCGAGTGGCTTCCGCCCGGGTGTCATGCACCACGCCTCCATCCCGCAGCAATTCCAATCTGAATGGTAGCAGTGCAGCCGCAGCAGCAGCGGCAAAAATCAATCAGGCCCAGAGTCGGATTGCCAACATTTGGAAGAGAGTGGACGAGGCCAAGACCAAGCAATCGTCAGCCAACCTGAAGACGCAGAAAACAAAATCTTCCAATACGCTCAATGGAAATGCAGCCAAGCCGACGCTCCTGCGCAGCTCGACTTTTGACAATAGCCCCAATCCCGCAGCAACAGCGGCAGGAGGAGCAGTAGCAGTCAAGTCAAAGTTGCCAGTGGTGGGAGCCCGGAAATAAAGGGAACTTTAGTCAGGAGAGCAACGTTTTCGCTTACCTTACATAATCAGAAATTAGACAGGTTTAAGAGATTCCGGAAGTGGAGCCTGGACTGACAGGACTGTATTTGTCACGCATTTTTTAGCAACGGAACACGCACAGGTCCACATCCACAAGCAGAGCTAAAGTCAGAGTTAAAATCAAAGAGTTTTTAGGATAGGAGGCAATATACATACTTATACTATGTAATCAATATACTACTCTCCTTTTACTTTATACACGTAGTCCCTAAAACTTTGTAAGCAACCAGTTTAGCATAGAGTTAGCGCAAACTCCTAGTAACTTCAAACTAATCCAAATCACAGTCAGAGAGGGAGCCAGTGAGCTCCCGATCGTGTGTAGCCAAATGTATTGCATATATACACTAGATCAGGCCTTTCAAAATGTGTACAACTCTCTTATATATACAAAATGTATACTGGCATATATATAATTGCTATATATTCGATTTGTCACATAAATATGGATCTCGGTCTCCAAAACTGGGTTAATTAGAAAAGTCCAATTTGTATTTTGATTCTATTTTTACAATTAGTTAGAGAGCGTTTCCCGAGTCTGGGCAACTATTTGAATTGCACATCTGTTTTTCGAAACAGACCTGAATTGGGATTAACTTTTAAGTTTAATATGCCCTTGGCTTCCTTATGCAAACACCAAATATCTGAAGAGAGAGAAAAATCACCTTTTGTAGTCACAGCTTTTTAAGTATTCTTTTTTATAATTTAGCTACTTAAGGGTAATTATTTTAGAAAACAGCTTTTGTATTAAGCCAATCATTTGCGACTTAGTTTTTACCGATGCAATGGGATTAACAATTTTTAATATAAATAAATCGAAATATGCTTTTTGTCAGTAAAAAATAAAAAAATATATATGGAATTTATTCTGGACTTTATTGATATGCACCTCTATCGACAAGAGTTTTTAAAATGTATAATTTATTGGAGCTGGAAAATAAACTGTTATTTTAAAAATAATTTAAATTTAAAACGGTCATTAGGGTGGACCTGTCAACAGGATGGTGTCTCTGCTATGTCAGCAAAGACAGACTCCATCCATTTCAGCGTTACCGTTTGGAATAGTTTTGGTATTTTTAATTTGTGTTTTGGTATATACCGAAAATAAGCCATGGATATTCGATAAAGAATAGCTGAGTGCCAAATAAACAAACTAGCAGTACGTCCGCGAAAAGACGAAATCTTCCCGGAGAAAATAACGAGCTCGCTTTCAACACCATGCAGTCGATGACGCGGACGCGCGTACAGTAGAGCCCCCCCGATAAAGAACCCGGAGTCCGCAGGGCCAGAAACTACAGGCAGCGTGCAGAGATTTTGTGGTGTGTGTTGTGTGGGAAAAAAACGAAACGAAAAGAAAAAAGAGTGAAGAAGTGCACGAAAATAAACGCAAAAAATCAATGGTCAACCCCCCCCCCCCCCCCCCCCCCCCCCCACATGGGAAATCCAAGTCCCAAGCACCGAGCCCCCAAAGACCTTGAGACCCCAGACGAGACCCCTTCGTCGGACCCACACCCTATCTATCTACACATCCACATACTTTCCATCAGCAGCAGCGTCTATTTACATTTTCACCCCACCTGGCGAAACGGACAGGTGTTGTCACAAATCTTCGATTTGCGCGTAGAAATGGAGTGCCAAATGCCAAATGTTGAATAACCCAGACCAGTGTGCATGTATCACAGAAACATGCGCAAACCTAATCAGTGCTTTTTGCCAAGATAAGGGCTCTTTTCGAAGAGTTTGGCTCGCATTTGCTTTTGCTTTCTGGTACTGCCTTGGCTTTGCCCACATTCAAACGCAGCTGGCTGGCTGACTGTTTCTGATTTCCAACTCTCGGGAACAGTGACTCAACCTATCCGATACGATCCGCTCGCAGCCCCATCATAACCAGCTATATCGTCATAGCCAACGCAGGTCTCTCGCTCGCTCGCGCTCTTGGCCGTAATTCGGGTTAAAAAACCATTCAAAACCGTAAAGACAATACTACCAATCGATTCGAAACCCCAAAAATTCCAATGAGAAATACAGTTGTTGATCGTTTCTCCATACAGTGGCACTTCCATAACTGAAACTCCCTATAGATCAAAACTTTTTATTTGCATTACACTGTGAAAAACCAAAGTTGATATGGATATATCATAAATCATTAAAGGGTTATTCGAGTTTTACTCTAATAATTCAGTAAAAACAATAATACTCTTCGATTTCAACATGGTCCAACATCCATAACTCAAACGATCTATAGATCAAACTATAGTTCAATTAATTATCTTTATTCGTCAAAGGCTTATAAAAGCTTGGCTCCAATAATACGGCTTAAAATAACACCATTCAATTCCAATATAGCTTAAATACCATAACTCAAACCCTCTATTCGTAAATCGAATTAATTATTCAATACACTGTCGAAATATGTAATTCCACATCTCGATATCTCTATAACTCTAAATTTCCCAACCAGGGTACGGCCCGTAGAAGTTCGACTGTAATTTTGAGTGCCTTTATTGTTATCATCTTTCTTTTTTTCGAGGTCGCCAGTGCATTGTGTTATTAAATTAATACATTTAGCTTTTGTTCATTTGCGTATTGTTTTCGCCACACAATAACATGCGTGTTGTGTCGTATTGTGCAGGGAAACCAGCCCAGATCCCCAGATCCAGCTCCAGACCCAGATCCATCGACTCCGGCCAGATGAGCAGCGGTATGAGGTCGCAGGACGGTCCGCGGGCGAAGGTCAATGCCGCCAGCACGCTGCTCACCCAGGAGGAAAACGAAGCCGTCTTCAGGCTGCTGGGCAAGAAGTGTCAGGTGAGTGGTGATGATGCATAATAGCCCAACGGGGGTGATTAATAATTAGGCAATGACACGATTGTAATCCCTCCTCCCTCGCCCTCGCCCTCGCCGCATAAATCCCAGAGCTTGATGAAGCACTTCCTGCGGCTCAAGTGGCGTCGCCCATCATGTGCGAATATTATTCGAAGCTTCGCAGAACCTCGGTAACCCTATATCATTGGTCGGTTGGTCGACAGCTGTTGCTGGCTTATTTACCAAATTTCACTGGCACACTGCTTAACATAATCTAATGGTTTTTTGTCCCATTTATTGGTAGCGGAAACTTTAAGAACTTAGAAATTTCGTATAAATGAGCTTAAGGAGCTATTATAATGCTATACCAGTCGAAAACTAAAAGGTCCCAAACCATTTTTAAAACTTGAAAAACCGTTATTGTAGTTTTAAAAATGTTTCTGTAAAACTCTCATTAGGTTTGTATTTATTTAATCTTAAAGTATTGAGCTAAATTATTTATATCTTTATATTACTAGGAAGTCTACTTGACTTAAAGCAGATACCCATTCAAATTGCTCTGCAAAAAAAAAAACATTAATCATTATAACACAGCTGTTTTATTGTCCTTATAGATAAAAGAAAATAAACTACTTTTTACGCAGAACCATCATGAATAATATAGTATTATCGCTATAATTTTATCGGTTTCTGCATTACATAGTCATTAAATCTTTTTGACATTCTTTCTTTCTCTGAATCCTAATTACAGCAACTACAAATTTTCCTGTGCTGCTCAGTGTTGCTAGAACAATTCGTTAGACTTTGTTGGCATTACCAATATTTACCTATCATTGCTTAGTACTTTATCAGCATATGGCTCAAGCCGCATTGATAGGCTACAAACGCCATTGTTTGCCTTTCTTGATTAGTTTTTATTTTTTACTCCATTTACCCCACTTTTTTGGTGTGCCAAAGCAAATGCTGGTGCAAAATAAAAGAGAAACCGGAGCCTTTGGGTTCTTCGCCTCATTGGGTCGCGATAAGTCGTTTGTTATTTGGTGCCCAACTTCGGTGGAACCTTATCTTATCAATCCATCCGCCCGATGCGAATCACCGGCCAATGCCAAGTGCGATAAGAATGCCCTCAAATTGGAGTGGAAACTTGGAATGTGACCATTTAACGGTGGCCGTTATGCGGATAATTATGGTGTGCACAACATGAGAAAATCGCTCATTTCGATTCGCAATTCACGCTTTGCTAATTCGCAACTTTCCATTGACAAAACATTTCCAAATGCATTTGAACCCGGCCAAAGTAATGCAGCCAACCGCTGGTTAAGGTAGTTAGCCCCTCCATATTCACGCAGAAAAAACAAACTCACTTAGTACCATTTTTCATATTTTACCGATTCGTTTATTGACCACAAATACCACTTATACAGACACAATTTTAATAATGTTGTCCAGGGATCTATAAATTGTATTGATAATCCCACATTTTTCGAAATGCCCTGCTCTCTGAGATAAAGAAAAGGATTACCTGATATTTTTCAAGACCAAGCCTTTAAAAAACTGTAAAAAATATTAATCGTCATAATATATCTTGTTTTCCTTGTATCGTATACTCCCTGCCTTTTGTAGTGGATGACATAGTGTCACATTCATCGTGTGATAACACTCAAAGCTGCAGCTTAGTAAACCCGATGTTGATATTGTGGTTTGCCAGTTAACGCAACATTTGCTCGCATTTATTTGTATACACTTATTCAACGCATTTTTCTGCAAAAGCCGGACTTTCTAATTGATGTTTATGTTTGGCTTTTGTTAGTTTTAAGGCTGATGACTTAATTATTAATATATTTCGTTTACTTTCTAAAGAATTTTTCGAATCATTGTATATATTTCTTTAAAAGATAAAAATAGCAATGACATTCTTTAAATATATTGCGAATCAAATGGCAGCTATATTTAGCTACATAAATGTTTACTTTTAATGTGACATAATAAATTTACCACAGGGCGTATGGGTATTTTTACCGCTTGGCCCATATGGGTGATTTTCTACCGCTAAGCCCCTTCCCATCCCCCTTAGACCCCCTTTTAACCCGCTTTTTGTTGGCCAAACGTTCGGTGGCAATGACCACTTTTTGTTGTCGCTGGTTTTCCATCGATTTTAATGCTTTTCAAAAGAAACAGCAGCTTGTACGTAGAAGGCAAGACATCATTTTTACAATGCTACTTATGTATGTCCACACACAAGCTTGCCGAGTAAAAAGCCAAAGCTAAGCATCCAATAAAAATTCAAATGTTCACAATTTCGCACTTGCGAGATATTCAGATACAAGTTGTGCGCTGTGTGAATGTGTGTGGGCTGGAAAGCATCCACATCCACATAAGCATGAACATCCAAATCCAAAGCTATATAAAATCCACTGGCTCGTCAATGTCTCTTTCTCTTTTATTTGAGCCAAAGGTCAGCTGCAAACGCTTCTGCATGGCCATTACCCATCCACCCATCCATCCATCCATCCATCTCTAATGTCCATTAATTGATAATGTTGGATTACTGCTCGGCTGTTCAGCTGCAGTGTTTCAATTACCAGCACGTAACTTTTTTGGATCAACGCCATCAATTAGCCACGAGGGTCACTCCTTGGCCTCGGGCAAATGCCAAATTTTAGGGCCACAAATCACACACTCACTTTTATCGGGCTTTAAAAAGCACAAGTAATTTCCGTGTCCTTGCTGGGAAAATGTACTCGAAATTAAGGACGCTTTGCCTTGACTTTTCTGGCGGTATAGCTTGTTTTATATTATAACTTTGGCAAGTGTCCTCATGCGGCAATTCTGTGGCATCCTGCACTTTTCCATCTGTCGCCAGCATTTCCTGTCTGGGTCATAAACGACGTCTTCGTTAACACAGAGGCACACATGAAACAATTCTTTATCAATACTAACTTTTCAATTTGATCCGACTTTTTATCCGAATATTGTTTTATATATATTTAAGAAGAAACTGTTCTTGATAAAGGAACCCTTAATATGAGGACCTTCAAAAACAAAGACTGTTTAAAGTGCATATGACTGATATTTTTAAGAGAACCCAGTATAAATATGGAAACTTCTAAAACAAAGACGGTTTAAAGGCTATATTTCTGGTTTTTTTGAAGGAATTTAATACTAAGATAGGACTTTTTTAAGCAAACACTATTAAAAATGAATATTGAAAATAATTTTTGGAATAGAACTGATCTAATAGTCTTATTTTTCCCTGTGCACATTATGGGTTTCCGTTGCACTTCAACAATATTCGCACCGATCGGCGGAGAGGTCTCCACTAGACTAATGTCCACCGACTAGACTTACGCCCTCCATCAACCGGAGCTACGTGCTCCCCATCTTAAGCGGCGGCGGGATTGGCCATCCAATCGACTCCCGGTTGCAGTTGCTGCAAGAGCTGGCCAGGGCAGGCTAATCGGTATTCAAAAGAGTTAACACATACTGGGGGCCATCGACTCGATGGCCAGAAACTAGCGAAACCGAAAGTCAGATGAGCTTTTCAGCTCGAGCGCGACAGTTCATTGAGTTCGTGGTCGTCGTCGTCGTCGTTGCCTTTGGATTGATAGTTGCATTCAAATGAGGCGAAAACTGAAGGTGTTGGAAGGCTTTTGTTCGGCCGCATTAGATAATCGCCCTGGGCCTTTCTATCGATGGTCATAATTTTGGGTGTGTAACGCAATCTTTGTGCTTGCTCCACTTTCAGACGCTGAACACCGCCGTGGTGCAGATCTACAAGACGGAGGGCAGTGCCCATGCCCATTGGAAGAAGCGGTACACCGGAGTCGTCTGCTTCGTGAAGGACAGCGCCATACGGTCCTACTTCATGCGAGCCTACTGCCTGATCAAGAATGAGCTGATCTGGGAGCATGAGATCTACGATGGCATGCAGGTGGTCAAGTCCAGGCCCTTCCTGCTCACCTTCGAGGGCAGTGTAAGTATTTCTTCCAACCCATTTTCAATTGAGGTATCTAATATTTTTTTAATTCTTTTCAGGATGGTCATGTAGGACTAAACTTTGTTTCCGAAGAGGAGTGCGATTCGTTCTTTCGCATTGTGGACGCCACCATTGAGACGCGCAACCGGAAGCGGCAGGACAAGCGCAACCGGCAGAAGAGCCAGCAGGCGCCCAATGCTCCACTGCCTCCGGTGCAGCGGGAGCCGGCCAGGCCACCGCCCATGCAGGGTGGCTTATCCGCCACGGATGGCGTTCAGTTGCGTAACAACAAGATAAACTCGGTGACCCTGACGCCGGCGCCAGCGCAATCTAAGAACTTCCTGTCCAGCAGCTTTGGGATGGGTAACCAGGCGAAGGACAAGAAGCGCAAGGTGACCAAGGCGGACATCAGCCAGCCGACTAACTTTGTGCACATAAGCCACGTGGGCTGGGATGCGGACAAGGGATTCGATCTGACGGGCAACGAGAATGACCAGGTGCTGAACGAGTTCTTCCTCAAGGCCGGTGTCTCTGAGTCGGAACTAAAGGATCGGGACACACGCGCCTTTATCTACGACTTTATACAGAGCAACAATGTCCTGGCATCTGTAAAGCAGGATAGCGTGGAATCCCCAACAGAAGCAACGCCTCCCATGCCGCCACCGGTGCCAACCCGTCATCCTTCTGTAAGTTTTCTGTAATAATAATATAACTCTCATATATTTAATCGAATCCTCAAATTTAGAATGGCAACCAAAGAACTGCACCACCGCCGCCGGCAAGACAGCCACCGCCGCCAGTGCCCGTCACTGTGCCGGGCGCCGCGCGAGCTCCTCCACCACCTAGCAGGCCACCACCCATCAGCACAGCACCACCGCCGCCGCCAGTCAGTGCGCCCGTCGTAGCGGTAAGTCATCTTGTTCCGATTAAAATGGACAACCAATAATTGCTTTTCCATGGCAGCCCCCACCACCACCACCGCCACCACCAGCAGCAGCAGCGGTGCCGTCACCACCGCCTCCGCCCATGCCAGTGGGAGAGATCCCCGTCATAACGACCACGCACGCACCCAATCAAGCAGCCCGGCCAGCAGCTCCCGCCGCTCCGGCGGCTCCAGATCCACGCAATGCACTAATGGACGCCATACGCAAGGGAACCCAACTGAAGGTGAGTGAACAGGTGGTTAATTGGTTCATTATGATTAACACTGACTTTATTACAAAATTTCTTTCAACAATAATGAAAAGGTATTTTAATAGAAATTTTATAATAATGATTTGAGCAAAAAATAAATATTTAATATATTTTTTAAATTATAGTTCTTGGGATACTTATTCAGTTTAAACTATCATTTTAAATTTGGCATTTTTTTAATCATTAAGAAAAATGCTCTTAAAGTTCTTGGTACATGATAAAATAAAAATAAAAATTTATATGACATTTAAAGCGCAGATATTTTAAATGGTTATATTTTAAAAACCCAGGTTAAGTTACAAAGGAACGGGACTTCCTTTTTCAGTTATATTCATTTTTTAAAATAAATTCTTTTATGCAGGGTAAATTATACAAAGATTTTTAAATGGGAATGTTTTTGTGTTAAGTTCCATTTAGTTCCTCATAATTTTAATATTACTATAATCTCTCTTATCCCAACAGAAAGTGGACACGGCTGCTCTCAGCACTGGCAGCGGCGATTCTCGCAGCGATTTGATGAAGGACATCCGCCAGGGCACCGTTTTGAAGCCGGCCAAGGAACGAGAGCTGGGCAGCCAGCGGAATAGCGACAACGGCGGCGGTACCGACGCCCTGGCCGATGCACTGCGTCGGGCGTTGACGGTACGCGGCAACGCCATTCACTCGGACGAGGACGAGACCGAGTCGTCGGACAACGAGGACGAGTGGGACTAAGGGAGCTACGGATGACACGATGCGATAGGGGCAGGCAGACACTATTCCAAATATAAGCAATAATTTAATTCGTGCTTTGGCATTTTGATTTATCGTTAGATAAATCCCTGTAAATACTGTTAGTGAATTTTCATACCTCTTTAATTTAATTGTATGAGTTTAACAAACGCAAAAAGTACTAAAGGATAATCACAAAATGAGAAATTTTATCAGCAATTGCCCTCTTTCGTTTGTTTCGCATCACATTTGCATGCATATCCATAAAGCTGCTCAATTAAACATGAACGATACACATTCAATAATATATATGTGGGTGAATTTTGCAAACCCCGTTCAGACTACTGTGCCAAAAACTTGAGAACACCAAAATGTAAAACGAGTTTGTGAAAAACTAGAAATTCACCATGTCTGCGAACTGAAAAACTGTAAACTGAGCGATAGAAATTTATTATAGTGAATATATTTTATAAATCTATAACAAAGGAAAGGATCAAAGGAAAAATAAACTGTGACTACGCTTAATAAAGCCACAGTTGGGAATTATTAAAATACCATATTTAAACTAATAGATTTGCCCGCAATTAACCATATACTAAATTTACAAGTTTGCTCAGTAATAATTCACTACTTGTTGAAATAATAATTAACTAATGAAATAAGTGTGGCTAAACCAATCAAATAGGCGATGTATCCAATTCATTTTGACCATCAGGCTTCCTCGGGATCATATGGGTCCGCTAAAGCCGTCTATTATATCCAGTTACACCCAATCGATTTATCAATCGATTAGTAACTCATAAGTATTTTCTTTTTAGTTCGAGTGCATTTAATGCAAACTTGTAGTCATTTTTCTTCTGTGTGTTTGTATTTAAATCAAGATTACGTATTTGTATGTTTTTTCGTGACATTTTCGAAACTACTAAACCCAATAAGCTTGTCAGAGCGAGAAATTTATGTGGATCTGATTTTGGATTAATATGTACGCATGTCTTAAGAGTTTTGTGCGATTTATGTATTTAAATACATATTACTTACATATGCTAATATATAAGCCATTAATTTATGTAATAAAGTTGTGTATATCTAACTTAAAACTAATGCTATCCGTAAAAAGTTTATTCGCAATTCATGGTATAAATTATACGCTCGGGCTTTTGTAGCTCCGATTCTATCCAATTACCAAAGCATGATTTACCAATCCATACATATTTACAATTTTAAACTAAACTGAGGAAAAACATGCAGTTGTATATTGGGTATGGCCTATCAGCTAACCGTAGTCTATGGATTTACGTTTTCCTGAGCCCCGAGCGCATCATCTTGTAATTCGCGCTCAATGTTGGCATTATTATTGTTCTCGGCGATTTCGTTGATATTAGAGTCATCGTTGGCCACTTGGCAACGGGGCGGCCGTGCCTCCTCCTGGTCCAGATCCTGCTGCTGCTCATTGATGCGGTTCTCAGTCTCCTCAATTGGCCCAGCCGAGGGTCCCGGTAGCACTTCCGCCAGTAGGGCCGGCTGCTCTTCGTGAACTAGTAGCTGCCCATCTTCCACAAGAGCCCGTTGCTGCTCCGAGAGCTCATGGTTGAGCACATTCTGCTGCTCCTCGTCGCACGTATAGTTACTTTCTATGTTAGCTGCATCGCACGTAGGCGTGGCCTGTGCTTCACTGTCTTTGGGAGCGTTAAGGGAAACTGTTGCCAGAGAGTCTGCATTGTCTGGTTTCTCCAGAGATTCTGAGGGTTCATTGGGCGAATGTGAATGACTGGCTGCAAGGGTAAGGTCTTCAGGTATATCAATTCCAAGGTTAAGCGGAGCAGAACTTCCACTTGGGAGGGATTCATTCTCGTCTGCAGCGACATGAGACATCCCAATAATAGGTGGACAAGGGTATTGATTCTCAACTGAAGCAGCCGACTCTTTTTCAAGATTAGAGCCACCGTTTGCCAAGGAGTGATCTTCAATAGCAAGGTGAGAGGATTGAAGTTCGTCACCAAAGTGAGAAGCACCCTCATCTTGCGATTGTCCCGCGAAATCTGCTGGAGGGGCAACATCGTTTGCAGCAGTCAGCTGCATTTCATGATCGGATCCCACATCTGCAAGAGATTGGCTTCCATCTTCAAGGGTGGATGCAGCATCCACCGAAGATAGGGCCTCTATAGCAATGGGCGTAAGGTTAGCAGCAAAATCTGCGTGGGTTTGGGGTTCAGATACAGGACTTCCATGGGATTGTACTGCGTGGTTGGAGTCAACCTCTGTAGAAGATTGTATGTCTTTTGTAGAAGGCGATGTACCTTTCTCTATCCCGGATTGATGTTCATGTGCTAAAGACTTGCTCTCGCTGGCAATAGGCGGAGGATTTTCACTGTTTGAAGCAACATCATGAGCAGAAACTGGTTCCGGAACGACTTGACTGCAGATATTGGTTATGACTAAGCTAAATGCAGGCTCTCGTGGTTTTTGCGGAGTTTGCGGTGGAGTCTCCTCGGCTGGCAAAACTGCTAGTACCTCTGTATCCATTCTTTCTGGTTCCCCTTGTAACCTGTGTGATGTCTCCTCCGGCTCGCTTTGGGGTTCTAAGGGTGGCAGCTCGATTTCACGATAGATGCGCACTTCTTCGTCCTCCTCCATGGCTTCCTCGGCTTCGTCGGCCGAAGAGGCACTGTCATCGTTTCCATCGTCCTCGCCCCCATCGCCCTTCTTCAATCCGTTGCAGTGCATGGCCTCTGGGTCGGAAATATCTAAGTCCCTTTCCTGTTTCACGTTTAAGTTGTGTAGATCTAAACTTCCAATGTAGGCATCTTCCTCCTCCATCTTGTCATTGTGATTAATCTCTTCTGTGTCGCCTTGTTGTCCCTCAGGCTCCTCGTCCCCATAGCCGCGATTTCGAGGCTCCGGCTTAATGGATACATTCGGCATCATCTTAACCGCCGACTCGCCACTAACCACAGCTACGATCTGTGGCAGAGGAATCTGCTTCGGAGGCGATTGCACCTTGCGTTGAGCTCCCGCAGTGCTTTTGCGTGCTGTGGACTTTACGGACTTCACTTTAGGCGGAGACTTCTTTTGTGGCAGCTCCTCCGCGTGTGTTCCGTCAGGGATGGCTTCTTCGGCCCTCTCCAATGGCATTGCCTCTTCTGCCATATCCACGCCACTGGTCACATGTGAGATCTGCATCATACGATCAAGCTCCATGCGATTCGGCTTGATATCTTCCTGTGTCTGGGCCATGCCCTCATCCTCTCCCTCGTGCTGTTCGCTTTCAATGAAATTGCTCTCCAACTGGGTCATGGGAATCGTGGTCATAACAGTGGCCTCAGGAGCATAATCAACGGGTTCTTGCTTGATTCTAATCGCGGGCTGCTGATCCTGAGATTCTGTTTGACGGTTCTCTGCCTCCGCCGATGTTTCCTTTTCGCGCTCCTTGTGCTTTCGTTTCTTCTTCTTTTTGCTGCTCCTGCCAGATGCCAGACCCGCCTCATCCAGATCATCTATGAGCGAAGAGTTCAGCTTACCATGGTTCTTCGTTATTTTAAGCTTAAGTTTCAAAGGCTCCTGCTTCACGCCCATCTGTTTGTCATAGGCATCGTCCTGGGGCTCCTGTTTGACCGATACACTGGGCACATCGTCACTGGCTGGGGCAATAACACTAGCTTCAGCGGATTGCCGTCGCTGTGCTTCCTCCTGTTGCGCTTCCTCCTCACTGTCATCGTTAGCTGCCTGGAAATCGTCTCCAAAACAAGGTGGTTCATCCTCCCCTTCCGGCTCGGGTTCGCTCTCGGCCTGCTCTGGTGCTGGTCCCGTGTCACTGATGTGCACCTCCGGCTCATGTTTTATGCTGACCAGGGTGCTTATCGTGTTCTTGAGCAATTGATCCACTCGCTTCATGTAATTCTTGGACGAGACCCTTTCGCTATTTCTGCTCTTGGTGGCACCCAGTCGATTGACTCCAGTCGAAGCCCGCAGCAGAGGCGATGAAAGGCGTTCCAGGACCACAACCGGCAGCATGCCCTCGTCTATCACGAAATCCGGCGGCACTGTGGTGGCCGGAGGAAGGCCCAGCAACTCCTCCTCTACCTCGTTCGTGATGCGCATCTGGGACTCATTGGTTACCGTCTCGGGCATGATGTGCTTCGAGTGATTGAGATAAATCTTCGCGCAGGTTGGGGCATGGCGCATGTAGGCCGCTTCGGTGTTTAGGGTGCGACTGCAGCCGCCGCACTTGCGTTTTCGGATGGCACAGCGGTGAGTGTTGTAGAAGAAGTTCGTTACGAAGGTCTTCTTGCACAGTGGGCACTCCCGGTCCAGGACGAGCAGCTGGACGGGAGTGGGCGGTGTGTGCTCGCGCATGTGGCGCGCAAAGGCATAGGCATTGGCCACGCTAGCATCGCACAGGGGACACTTGTAGGGCGTCTTCGAGAGCTTGTGCCACAGCTGATGGGCGCGTATGTCGCTCTGATTGTGGTGCGTCTGGTTGCACGCGTTGCACGTGTAGCGCGGTATCGAGGGCACATGCACCAGACTCTTGTGCTCGTCGGCCAGCTCCTTGCTAAAAAACTTTTCGCCACAAACGCTGCAAATGGACTTGCGGCCGACTTTTTTCCATGGTCCCTTGAGGTTGCTCTCCGATTCGGCGGGCTCTTCTTTGCTGGAGTTTGGAAATGGACGGTATTAACCAAAAGGGTACTATTCAAGGCTTATTATAGTTACATTTCAGGCTCTGTCTTGGGCTGTATGGGCGCCGTTTGTGGAGGCTGCAGCTTCTGCTTCTTGTGCCACACAAATGGCTCCTTCTTGACCTGTGGCTTGGCCATAAGGTTACTTCTTGGCCAGGTGGTGTCATCGCCCTTGCGTTTTCTGCCCCGTTTGCTAGCTGCTACAGAAATCTGAGATTCCTCCTTAACTATGGGCTTAAAGTCCATGAGCTGTGGTGGGGGTAAAATAAAATAGTAATTATGTACATATTTATTAACTACAATAAACTTATGTAATTTACCTTTGCGGGCTCTATTTGCTTCAGTCCCAGCAGGTTTCTCGTTTGTTTATTGGTGGCATAGCACATTTCCCGAAACTCATAAAAATCATTGATTTTATCAACGCACTGGCTGCACATTGTCTGCGGCATTTTGTCGTCCAGTGTCACCTGCAAAGGGATAGGGCGTTGGTTGACCTGGATAAGAACTAACTTGATCAGCTACCCACCGTAAAGCCCACCAGTTCGTAGATTTTCTGGGACATACTGGGCTCGTCCAGGTCGATGGGTTTGCCCTCATTTGGCAGCAGTATGTGCACTTTATCAGGATTGTCAATGCCGCACAGCCGACAGATCTTGCAGAGATTCGCCTTGAGGGCCGCGTCGATCTTGAAAGCGAACCGATCCATCTTGGCCGAATCCTAGCAGGTTATCTCAAAAGGCTTTTATCAACGGCTATTCGGCATTGCTAATTGTTTTATCTCAAGTTGAACTCGCATTTTGTTTATTCCACTCTACCATTTTCAACACTGCGAAAAGTGTTGGAAAAAATCAATGTGGTATCGATAGCATTGATGGGTTCATATCGAATTACGGTAAATAGTTGTTGTTTAAAATTTTAAAAATAATATTGTAATAAATTAGGTTTGTAAATTTAAAAAAAAATTGAACTTAATAACTTTGTATTTTTCAGAAAAGATTTAATTAAAATCTTTACTATCAAAGACAGATACCCAAATTGAAGAGCTTTAAAGCTTAAGTTAATTAAAAGACTAAATGACCCTACCACTAATTTAAAATAAAATTTCGACAAGTCCAGGTAGCTCTTTGATATTTTTCATAGACATTTGTTTAAATCGGTTTCAGTCAGCAACGATGACTTCATATGAAACCGGTTTTATTTTAAGAGCGTGACGTGCGTATAATAAGTGTTTTATAATTTATAATTTTTGTCTGGACCTTGTTCTTAATTTCTCTTTTCCTAATTACATATATTTTTAATTAACTCAACATAAAAGTATCGCCTTGTAGATTAAAGGTGTTTTTCAAGATAGTACTCTGAACAAAGAAGTTAAAAGTTACGCCGTATTGAAAAGAATATCTGTATTTCGTACAAAATAAATAAATCTTAATTTTTTAATAAAGCATTTATTTTAAAGTCCTGTTTAAAGGTTTAAAAATGTCTGGGATATTTAACTGTTTTATAACATAATTTATCTTTAAGAGGCATTCAAAAGATGTTTGTAGAAAGAATGTTAGTATTAAATGAAAAATTAATTCAATGAAATATATAATTTAATATAAATAGTAAATCTCAATTGATTTTAATTGTAGTAATCGCTGATTCAATTGACAATCGTAAAGTGGCGCTAAAAACATCGATTGCCTTGCACCCAGTCTTGTGTCAAATAAGCAATATTATATCGGAAAGAATAAAGATACCTTAACCGTTAAGAAATAGTGAAATTAACAATTATATTGCTATATCGATGCCAAAATGATATGGCTTCAACGAATCACGTTCAGTTGTAAAAAAGAAATCGGTTATAAGCCAACCCTCGTTTTAGAATAAACACAAGAAGGAAGGCCACGGGGAAATTGCATCGCGGTGTTTGAGAAATCGCGAACAGGCCAACACACCCACACCCACACACTCCTCCAGGTTTTTCCGGAGATCCCAGGCGACAGTCAGGAGGGTCCACAAGATGGAGCGGTACTTGAGCCGCCGCGAAAGTGGCTTCCACATCCACCGGAGCGACGACAACTTCGTGATGCGGCGTATATACAGCTCGATGAACATGTTCAATAGCTACCACGCCAACTGCAAGCCCACGGAGGCGGGTCGCACCGGGGCCATCTTCAACCTGGAGTTCAATGCCGATGGCAACGTGGTGGTGGCCGCCACGGAGAGGAAGTGCGTACTCGTCTTCGACGCCATCACACAGAAGGAGATCTTCAAGGTCCCGGACGCCCACACGGATAGTGTCAATTGCATCAAGTAAGTGTAGGTTCCATCCCCGTGGGCAACCCAATCCTAATCCCCGCTGCAGATTCTTCGACGAGCGTCTCTTCGCCACGGGCTCTGACGACTTCACGGTGGCCCTTTGGGATCTGCGGAACATGAAGCAGAAGCTTCGCGTTCTCCACGGCCACTCCAACTGGGTGAAGAACATCGAGTACTCCTCCAAGGACAAGCTGCTCGTCAGCTCCGGCTTCGATGGCAGCATCTTCACCTGGGACATCAACTCGCAGACGGAACAGGGCCTGATCTCGCAGAGAGTTTTCCATGCCAGCGGTCTGATGCGTTGTCGGATTTCGCCCACGGGCGACAAGTTGGTGCTCTGCACAAGCGGTGGCTACATCATGATCATCCACCACCTCGATCTCACCACGCTGCACAAGGATCTTTGCGGATTCAGGGTAAGGAAGTCACGTCTTAATGGGTTACGATTTACGGGCTCAAAACATATAAACCAAACCTCTTTTCCAGCCCGGTATCTACCGACTGATGCAGTTGGGCGAGCAGTACATACCACAGGCTGCCAAGTACGACCATGTGTTTTCCAAGCGCCAGAAGAAAAACCGCGTGGAACTGGTCACCGACTTTCCAGAGAACAACGACGCCGAGATGATCATGGCCTTGCAGATTCACCCGCACTGTCGCTGCATGCTGACCAGAAATGTCAGCTGCGACGAGCAGAGCGAGTGGACCTGCATCCATGACATCAACGAAGAGCCGATGCGGAGCGATGACGAGCAGGAAGAGGTGGAGCCGCAGCCCAAGAGGAAGCGCACGACAACGCTCGCCAATCGCAGCGCGTTGAATGAACCCGCACAGGACCAGGATACGGATGGACTGCCACCCAGACAGCCACGGAGACCCATGCGCATGGGGACTGTTCAGGTGTATCACCTGGATAACGCAGGAGCAGGACGAGTGGCTGCTGGCACTGCCTCGGTGTCGACGCGTACGGATACCTTTATACCCGACATCTGGGCGGCGGAGGTAACAGTCCAGGAGCGGGCCATCCGCCAGAACAGGGCACGAAACTCAAACAATCACGTGAGCGGCTATAACTTTGTGTACGCCATCAGCAGCGGAGTGCTCCCGCTGCGACCCTCGGTGGCCAGTCGCCTGATGGTGAACAGCAGCAGTCCCCGCCTGCTGACCACGCCACCGCCCACGGAGGGCAATCAGAGCAGCAGCAGCAGCAGCAGTAGCTCCAGTAGCAATAGTTCCAGCAGCAGCAGCTCCAGCACCAACAGCGACACCACCGTCCGGTTAGAGATCGGCCAACGGCTGCGCCTGCGACCCTTCATGGCGGCAGCGGCAACCTCCAAGGAGAATGGCCACTCAATACTGGTGAATGCCAAGAAGCTCCTTTATTACGCCGCCGAGACGAACACCAAACCGGGCTTCATCAAGGAGCCGGGATTCTCGGCGGACGGTCGGATCGTTTGCTCTCCCTACGGCAACGGCGTGCGACTCCTGGGCTACAGTGATGATTGCTGCGACTATCCTAGATGCCAAGCATTTGAGGAGGTAAAACGCGAGCCGCGGAAGCTAGTCGAGCTCGCCAAGATTACCGAGCACCAGGACGTCGTGCTGTGCGCCAAGTTCAGCCCCAGGGAGCCGCTCCTCGTGACCGGCTGCAATGGCGGCGAGGTAACCTGGTATAGACCCAATCTTTAGACTTCAGTCGAGCCGTACGAAGAGCGCTCACTGTCATACTGTAAATTTTATTTTCTATTTAAGCATAACTCGACTTATGTCAAGCATATATTGGCGAAATACAAGCAACACGATTTTGGTGGACCGATTAAGCTGATATCATTTATTTCACGCAATATGGGGCTGTTTTGTGGGCCCAATCAAAGTATCGTACAGTACATATCCATATGTATAATTAGGAATCGATAAAAAATTACAGTTAGATGTCTATAACTTAACAGAGCAGCAAGGCAAAATTAAACGAGTTGGGGCGTCTTAGAAATACAGGGGTGAGTTAGGTGGATGTAGGCAAGGATCTCAATAGTAATTGCCATAGCCGCTCCATTGGCCGTAGTTGTAGCCACCACTACTACTGCCGCTGGCACCTCCTGGTCCGAAGCCCCACTGATTGTAGTACGAGTCGTACGACGCCTGCTGCTGCGGCGGCTGCGGGGGATAAGGACCTCCTCCGGCATTCTGCTGGCCGTAGTAGGCATTGGCTGCTCCATAGTTGTAGCCTGCGGCTGCCGATCCACCATTGTTGTAGGCAACCGCCGAGGACGATGATCCGGAGGGGGGAGCACCTTCCTTGCTGCCTGCTGACGAGTTTTTGCGACTGGGACTGCTATCACTGCAAAAAATAATGTTAGTAAGGTATAAAGAAGGATAATATCCCATTGTTTTCCTACCCCTTCTTTTGAGCTTCGTTGGCTTTGGTCAGAGCCTGCTGCAGGGCGCGCTGGGCATCTTGCAGACCCTTGGCAGTGCTGCCAAAGTCCTCGAGGAACTCGACCTTACGCTGGGCAAACAGGACCTTCTGATCGGCTTCGATGTCCGCTCGGGCCATAAACTTATCCATAATCTGGACCACCTCCTGCTCATCTACCTTCGGTCGCTGCAGGCACAAATCAATCATCTGCAGGGCCACACGAGTATTGGCCGGATCACGTTCCAGCGCTTGCTGCAGAGCAGCCACTCCGCCATCGAGATCATTGCAGATTTTGTTGAGGAAACGGGCATACTTGATGGCCAGACTGCCGGCAATGCCCTTGTTCTTTGTACTCTCTATATAGTGCTTGTACAGCTCGCGACACTTGTCCAGCGCTCCCCGACGTCGCTCCACATTGATCCGGCGATAGGCGAGCTGCAGGAGATTGGGACAACGCTGCTCGATGCGCTCCAAAACTTCGGCGGCGGCATCAAAGTTCAGCTGACACTCCTCGAAGGCGGCCCACATAAGATGCAGACTGGGCTTGTCCGGATGATGAATGCGACAGGCTCGACGGTAAACATCGCGCATAAGATCAATAACCCCACTCTGGTCTTCCAAAGACTCCAGATAACGCAGCATTTTCAGCCAGAACTCGTCGTACAAAGCGCAGGCGATTAGGCATCGCTCAAAGAGAACCAGGACACGTTGACGATCGCCCTTTTCAATTTCAAAGTCTAGGTAGTCTTTCCAGTTCTTGAGCTGTGCTCGTTCGAGGGGCTTCACATGGAAGTATGGACGCTTGATGCCCTCCTCGAAGGACCAGCGTGCGGTGACTGCGTTCACAGTCACTTTGTGAATCTTGCGGCGAGCGGAAATTGCCCTGTCCTTGATGCTAGCTACCTCCTCGTCGTTCAGCGTGCTAAGATCACTGAAATCGATCTGAAGCGCCGCCTTTGGAGCTGCAGGCGGTGACTCGCTTTCGGTCAGATCGGTAGTACTATCTGATTCATCTACATGAGTTTCACTAGTATCTTTTGGCGACTTACCAGCCCCGCCACCGCCGCCGCCAGATTCGCGCTTCTCCTTGGACTCCTTGTCCTTGTCCTTGCTGCTGCTACTGTCGCGTCGATGTTTGGACGAAGACTTGGAGGATTTACTCTGCTGACGCTCGTGAAATTCTTTGCGCAGACGGATCAGCTCCTCGTTCTCAATTGTGCTGGTTATAGCATGTTGATTGATCACATCCTGGAAACTGAAGGGGATGTTTAATTACCAACAAGTTCCTATAATTTCCAGAAGAGATTAACTCACTTGTCAAAGTGGCCATTATAGCCTTGGGTGGGTATGGCTAGTAGCCTGTCGTAGATCTGGACTACGCGATTGTAGCGCTTCGACTCGTTCTCCCAGCGAATGTAGGCATCCCAGAGCTTGTCCGAACGGAACTCCAGGCCACATGCCACCACCGCTCGCTCGTACTGGGCACGGATGAACTGCTCGTCCTCTCCATGATGGGCCTTTACGTGCATCAGGTAGTGGATCCAAAGATCCACCGACAGCGGTATCGCCTCCAGGCCGCGCTCAAAGACCTAGGATTTGTTCAGTTTCGTATGTTCGGTACAAGTTTTGGGATTTTTGTTTGTTTTTGATTTATTGTTGATCGATCGCAGAAGAGAAATATAGAAATATTCATGGATTATAAGAAAACTTTCAACGTGTACGTGCTCAGAGACTTAAGGGCTATCGTTTTGATGTGAATGGTGTTCGAGCTTAAGAGCTAACTTAGCGACTTTACAAATACACGAAATACATAACACACAGGTTGTAGTTGTTTTCTTTTTTAGGCACACACTTTCAGTGTTCGATTTACAAGAAACTTCACAAAGAGACTTAAAAATTTCATTTAAACGCCATTTGTACTTACGACTGTACGAGATGCGAGAGCTCACTATTTATATCGTGTTGAAGAAGGATGGAGGTAACGTAACTGAAGAGGTAACTGGTGATACAAACGTACGAAGATCAGAGAGTAGACGGATCGGATCGAACGTCGACTAAACGAATCAGTCGCTTTCGGGTTCAGGTCGGTCTGGGGTTCAAGGGGTCAACTGAGCTGAGCTGAGCTAAACTGGGCTGGGGTTACAACGTGAGTTGTGCGACACAGGGTGAATTATACTAAAACGTCCATTGTTGTGTCGTGAAGATAAAATTACAACATTTGAGGGGAGAAGATCACCAAAAATGCGTGCTTAGGTGAATAAAAATGGTACCGAGTATAAGTATGCATCAAATCAGGTTGATGTCTGTAAAAATGCCCTCGCCAGGAATTCCAAAATGTACATTGTGTGTGAGGAAATAAGGTTATGAAACCGAAACGAAAACTATTTTAATTAAGTGGAAAAGCCACATTATAAAGCTTTGAATTCTATATTAACGAAATTGTCAAATATTCTACTTCTAAATTTAAATTTAATTGTGCAGTGAGCTTAAGAAAACATGTAAAATCATTATTGACTGGATAAATGTTGTATATTTTCATAAAACATGAAAATTAATAACATTCTAACCAGTAACCTCATTAAAATCTCAATTAAATCACATTCTCCCATTGAATAAATTCCAAAAACCGAATTAACCTTTCTAATGTGGTTTCCCACCTAAGTTAATAGAACACTTTCAATATCTTTAATGGTTCTGTGCCAAAACCAGTTTCAGTTTCATTTCCTGTAGTAAATACTTGACACAGATAAGCCCTATGAGAAAACACGACCCTGACTGGAGGCTACACTAGTCGTCTCGTTGCTAAAGTTTTGTTTTGTCTTTTCAATATGTTGTTTTTATTTTGTAGATGTTGCATTTATTGAATGTAGTAGTTTTTATTAAGTCATAATAAATTGCATTTAACAACAAATATATGAATATCAATTGTAATCGTAATTGTAAGCGTAATACAAGAAATTGCGAAAGATATTTAATTGCACGACCAAATGTATGGGGGGTACTCACCTTGTAGCAGTTGGCCTTGATGCCCTTGCGCTTCTCGTAGTCGGCGTACTTGCGCCAGTAGCCATAGCAGTAGGGATAGTGGGACAGGAATGTGTCGTAGGCCTCGCGAGCAGCCTCCGCATCAGACTATTTTAAGAAAAAGGCATTTGTTATAGGATTAAGATGGGTTTTTGTCCTATGCACCCACCTCACTGTCCACATATTGCAGTAAGTACGTCCAGCCGGTAAAGTCGGTGACGTCCTCTTTGACTGCCCTCCAGTATTTATCTAGGTCCGGCAGCTTTTTGCGCTCCTTCTCCTTCTCATTATCTTTCTCTTTGTTTTTCTCCGGCTCCTTATCTTTATCCTTATCGCGCTCTTTTTCCTTCTTCTTGTCTTTGGGTAGGGATTCTGCGGGTTTTAATATTGGGTGAGTTTTTCCTCAACAAAATACTAGAATGGTCGCTATTAATACATACCATCAACCTTGACTTTTTTCTCCAAGGGCTGGGCATCGTTGCTCTCTGACGTGGGACTTCCCGGATTATACTGCTCTTCAGACTTTTCCTTTGTGCTCGTTTCAGCGCTGATCGTTTCCTTATCTTCAGTGCTCTTATCGGTTTCTTCTTCCGCCTTGCGTTTCACTGCAGCCTTGGGCTCGCTGGCGGTGTTATTGTTATTATGGGTGGGCAGCTCATCCTCGGAGATTACCTCGGCATCCGCTGGCAACTCAGCTCGCTGCGGGGCCGGCAGCTCTTCGTCCGACACTTCCTCGGCATCGTTGATCTCCGGCTTGCTGGGCGGAGGAAGTTCATCCTCGGAGATTATCTCTGTGTTGACAATGGTGGCATTGCTTGTGTCCGCCTCATCGGCCAGATCCTCGGCTATTGCATGGTGTGAGCTAGAGTCCTCGGACGAATTCAGTTTCTCTGCCTGAGGCTGCAGGGCCTCCACATTGTACTCAAAGTCCGCCTTCTTGGCGTTGTCACTCTCATCGTTTCCACCCACGGAGGGCAAACTATTGGCATTGTCGCCGGCCATGGAAGCCAGAAGTGTGTCCACGCCAGCCTGACCGCGACTCTCCTTGATGTCATCGCTAGTCTCTGAATGTTGCTCCGCCACCGTGCCAAACGGAAAGGAAGAGCTCTTTTCATCTACGCCGCCGGTTTCAGCGGGCGTGAGCATCTCCACGTCGTCGTCCAGCTGAAGCTGTGTCTCCTCAAACTGGGGCTCCAAAGCGGGTGCCTCTTCGGTGGCCGAGGGCTCCTCATCATCCAGAATCATGATCACCTCAGCAGCCTGCTCTTCAGGTTCCTCTTCGTGGTCACTTACCTGAAAGGATAATTCAGGTTAAGATTGGAATACCGGCACAGACTAAGGGAGGTTAGGGGATGCGGTGCCATCAGTTGGCCCTTGCAGGTAATCACTTGCTCCTCCGGGAAGGGGAATCATGTGCGGATGGAACAACGCCACATCCGCACTGGACATTGCCATCGTTTACATCATTGGCGGGTGGTCCAAAAGGCATATGGTTACCATCTGCGTGGGTTGTACTGACCTGCGCGTTCCGCTTGGATGTGCGTCGGGTGCTTCTCGTCGGTAGCGATGCAGCCGGTGGTGCGGCCTTGCGACCAGAACGTGTGCGGCGACCTGGAAAACGGAAATTAACTGTCTTAGTTAATCCATGCGGTTTACATAAACTGTACGCGCGGTGTTATGGCTTTGCGGCCTCGTGATGCTCTCGTTTTTTTCGAACTGGTTTCCTAGCCTTATCGAATTGACTGGCAAAGTGAAGTTTCAAAGTAGACTCACTAGAACTGAATTACTAATCACCGGGCACTGCGTTCCGGTTGAATGAATCCGTTTATTTGTAAATTTTTGGACTTTACCTGGACTTTCCATAACAACGTTTTCCTCTGACGCCATATTTATTTGAGCTGGCCCCCTTTCGATGACACTAACCGATAATATCAATGTTTGGGTGGCACCCTGTATAATTGATGATTTGAAAACTATCGCTATAGTATGGACATCATTTAATTTTCAAATTTTTAGTGTTTTTAAACATAATATTTTTATATATTGACCTTAAGTATTCTATGTTCTTCCCTCAATCTTAGAGCTTTTTCAGTACTTAAAATTGTTATAATTCTTTACTACCTAGCAAAAATATCGATGCTTTGCCATATCATCGATTCCCTGTTGAATCGACTAATCGAGTATTTCGCGTTATGGCTTTAAAATAGCTAGATGTTGTTAACCAAATAATTTAAAGTGAGTATGAACACGAATATAATTTGAAGAAAACTGGAAATATTTTGTAGCCCAAAAACATGAAATATATAGATGAAATTCTAAAACGCATAACGAATTCATCTAAAAGCTAATTAATAACTAAATTGTTTTATATCAGTAAACTGAAATTTAAATATTTAGAGCTCAATAATTTATTTTTAATTTTTTGAGTTAAAAAGAGTTTTATAAAGATAATTGTATTCAGCATAAGCCATTATTGAATTATTTATAATACAAATAATATAGAGCGAATTAGTTAGAAACTTAAAAAAATGTGTCCCTACGTCTTAAGTTCAAATATATACGAAAATAGCATACTAAAATATATTTTTATGGCAAAATAAACCCTTTATATATAATTTAATGTTCATTTAAACTTCAGACACAGAGAGTTAGCTATAAAACCGTCATCCGATCAGCCCTTTTAGCGGGACTGCCACTCGTGCGCGTCTTCCAACACTGTTCTCAAAATGGCGACTCGAGAATTGTAAGCGTGACAAAAACAACAAAGCCAAGGCGCATTTCACAATAATTAAATGTTTTTCGATCAATTGCGGCGCGTTTAACCCATCGAAAGCGATCGCGATGCGTGATCCGTGGACCCAGTGACCGGACCCGACGACCAGTGAACGTGAAGCGCCAGCGGCGCGGCGAACAAAGACAAAATACGGCGAGCGAAAACGCCGACCGCATAACCTGTACGTGTACGCAAGGCAAGGCGAATGGAGGGCGGCAAGGGCAGCGGGAAGCGGATGAAGGAGGAGGCGCCAAGCAAGAAGTTGCCGCCTAAAATCTACAGCGGCGATGCGGGCACCCCCACGAAGGCGGCCCACGACGAGATCCTCAGCTCGCTGCTGCGGATCAACAACTTCGACTCCATATCGAGCATCAAGGACGAGTCGCTGGACATCGATCTGTCGGCCTGCGTGACCATCAGTTCCGCCAGCCTGGTCAACGGCAATAGTCTCTCCTCAACGGACTTCTGGCGCGTTCTGGACGAGAGCGCCCAGAACAACACCGAGCTGAATCTCTCCTCGGACGTCTGTCGCGATGATCTGGCGGCCACCGGCTCCTCGGCCGTGCCCAGCAGCTTGGCCAGTGATAACCACTCAAGCTCCGAGTTTAGTGTGACATTCCTGCGGCCCGAGCCGCCGAATGCCTTCACCAATTCGCCCTTCAAAAAGACCTCCTCCAGCGGCACCTCCACGCCCGTAAAGCTATCGCCCGAGCAACTGCATCAGCAGCATCCCCTCCAAATGCCCCAGGCTCAGTTGCTTCAACGCAAGCCCAAGCTGCCGGCGGCAACGGCGGTGCGCCTGAAGGTCTTCAAAGAGGAGCCGCCCGAAGAGAAGCATCCGCCAGATCAGGTCGTCACCAAAGTGGAAGTGTGCGAGCCCGAGTTTCAGCCTCCCTCTTTCTACATGTTCCAGCAGGCCAAGTCGGCGGAGGCGGTGGCGGTGGCCGATGCGGTCAGTATGCCACCGCCAGCAGCTTCGGAGTCAAAGCCTTTCGAGGTGGATCCTGCTCCGCTGCACAAGTGCCTCGACTGCAACGGACTGCTGCTGGAGACGCCCGACGAGGTGGCCAAGCACGAGGCGGCTGCCCACCGGCTGAGGCTCACCTATCGCTGCAGCGAGTGCCAGCGGGAGTTCGAGGTGCTGGCCGGATTGAAGAAGCACCTGAAAACGCATCGAACCGAGGGACGCAAAGACACTTGGAAGAAATGTCCCGATTGCGGGAAGTGGTAAGTGCTAACATAAATTTCAAAACAGGAACTCTCATTAAATTATCTATCCACTTTTTAGCCTCAAATTGGGCAGCATGTGGATGCACCGAAAGATCCACAGCGATAACAAGAAGTACCAGTGCGACATCTGCGGTCAGAAGTTTGTGCAGAAAATAAACCTGACGCACCACGCACGGATTCACTCATCGGAGAAGCCGTACGAGTGCCCCGAGTGTCAGAAGCGGTTCCAGGAGCGCTCCCATCTGCAGCGTCACCAAAAGTACCATGCGCAAACGCGTTCCTATCGATGCGAGAAGTGCGGAAAGATGTACAAGACGGAGCGCTGCCTGAAGGTCCACAACCTGGTGCATCTGGAGCAGCGACCCTTCGCGTGCACCGTCTGCGACAAGAGCTTCATCAGCAACTCGAAGCTCAAGCAGCACTCCAACATACACACCGGTATGCGGCCCTTCAAGTGCAACTACTGTCCGCGTGACTTTACCAACTTCCCCAACTGGCTGAAGCACACGAGACGCCGGCACAAGGTGGACCACAAGACGGGCGAACACCTCGAGAACATTCCCTCCTACTGCTCAAAGAAGTCTACCACCAGCAAGGCCCAAAAGGCAGCCGCGGCAGCAGCAGCGGCGGCGGCAGCTACTGCAGCAGCGAATCCCAACGATCTTGCCGCATCTGGAGAACTGAAAGTCAAGCCGAATCTTACACCTGCAGCCGCGCCGGCTCCCGCAAAGCAAGCACGGAAAAAGAAGCAACCGCAGCAGGCCACTCTTGCCGCATTGGGGATCACTCTGCCAGCGGGTACTGCCCTGCAGCAGGTGCATCCCGTGCCGTCAACGCAATCGCATCAGCAGGAGTTATCCACCGTACTGGTACCTCTGCCTCCGCCAGCACCTAAGCAGACCAAAGTCAAGCGAGAACGCAAGCAGCTGGCGCCCAAGCAATTGCAACAAAAGCCACAGCTCCTTCAGCAGGCTCAGGTGCAACAATCCAGTCTGGAGCCCATTGCTGCAGTGCCGCAAATCAAGAAGGAGCCAGCGCAAAACCAAGGACCGTTCCTTGACTTGCACGGTCTCAGCCTGACCTCAGCAGAAGAGCTGATCATGGAGCAGGCCCTGGAGATGGAGGAATGTGGTCTGTACGATGCACCTAATGCGAACACGGAAATGGGGACGTCGGACAACGCCATCTCAGATTCGGCCGCAGCCCTGCACTTCCAGATAAAAAATGAACTGCCGGACGAACTGTTGCCGGACGATGATTTTAGTAAGTGTCAATGTCAAATGTTCCATTATATTCTGATTAATTAGTATTCATGGTCTGACATGTAAATATGTTATCTGATTATCAAATAGATGCAAAACCCATTTTTAACTACAACTTCGAGATAATCATTCAGTTTAATATAAATATATTTTATTTTCTTTAATTCGCTGTTAATAGAAATTAATAAAAACGTATGATTTTGTATTTACAGTGCCTTGCAAGCCCAGCGACCGCCTCGCTTGCCCCTCACTGGAGTCCTCACCGTTCTCTTCGCCCGCCTCCATGGAGTTGACCGCCGTCTCTGCATCCAGTGCCGCCACATCGGCCCAAGCATTACCGGTGCGATCTGGGAACTACTACCTGCCCGCCTTTACGCTGAACGCGCATGGCAAGCTAAGCAGTACCGGCAATGCGATGCAGTCTGTGACGACGAGTTTGACTCATTCACCCTCTGTGTCCATGGTGAACGTGCCGCTGCTGGTGCGATCCAATCAGATGCTGCCCTCGGTAGACACGCTACTCTTCACCAACCAGACCGGCGGCAGTCGATTCTTTGCGGGAAAATCAGCGACAGCGGCGACGCCGCATCTGACATGATCGGCCGGCGGCGTCGTCTGCTGCCCGCCAACATGAACGCCTCAACGATCTCCTGTGTCTTAGTTTAGTAGCAGTGTCCACAATGTTGCGCACGCGCAATCGGGCGGTCGCTGACCGCTGGCAATCGTTTAAAAGAAATCGGATTATAGTCCGTAGGTAATTAAGAGTATGACGCTACATTTGTTTAAGTAATTGACCTAAGCTGATTTCTGCATAGTCCGTAAGTGCATTTGAGTGTATATATCTTTAATCTTTAATTTGTACGCTTCACACCAATAATAAATTTCGTACATATTTTAGTAATTAGCCAATATTTGATTTATTGAGAACATTTCGAGGGAACACTCGTTAGGCTAAGGGCAGAGATTTCTTTGCCCCTCCTGATTTAGTCGGCCGAACCTTTTTTACATCGCCCTGTACTTCAAAGCAAATGCGAGTTGGTCTTTCGGTTCCAGAGGAATCGTAAGCTCTGAGCATCACGTGGGCTTTGTAGCGTCCTTGGGGAAAAGTCCCTGTCGGGCTGGCGGTCAAGCTTAGAATAAAGGTCTCGTACACAAGTTGTGTCTGCAATGTGAAGAATTGAAGTGGTATTTATTATTATAATATATAATTATATTGTTATACTTATTTATACCGACCCCGGGAACATTAACACATTTATCCTGAACATCATTTATGACATACTGAGTCCAATATTGGAACCAGTACTGATTTTTGTCGTACATAACCTTGCAGAAATCGTTTACAATTATATTCAATACGGTAGGCATCCAGGTGCCTCTGTCCAAATGCATAACGTTTGCGGTTACCTGGAAAAAATAAAGGATACGTCGGCGATTGTATAGAATTACATTATCAGATGAACTGGGGGGAGTTAATCACCTGAACGCGATCCGTCTGTTGAATGTCCCACTTCAAAGTTACGTTTCCGCTTATGGTTATACCGTCGGCATCCAAGGATGTTAAAAGTTCTGAGAAATCAAGTAAGCCGTTTACGTCAAGTGTTCCGGGATCAGGATCTTGACAACTGATAAATATTTCCTCATCCGAAACCAATAGCTCATACCTTTCCCCACGTGTATGGGTAAAGATGGTCAGCATTACCAATAGTAATACTTCTAGATCCATTATAACCGCGAATTGAAGCGCAGTCATGGATTTTAAAGCCCATATATACTTACCAGAATCACGCAATGCTCCTGTTAATTATATTAATTACCAGAGAGTAATCTATTTACTCCAGTTTTTCAGTGTACGCTACCAACCTTTAAATATGTATAATTAAAAGTTATATCTATCTTTGTAATTAATACTTATTATTAGCCTTGCGCAAGGTAGCAACGTAGATATCTACGTTATACGTGAGCGAGCAGAGGATGGGCAGAACACTTCCCTATGCTCACTAGATAGGCCGCTGCCGACCCCTGCTCTATAGTATGGGATAGGTCATGCTTAGTAAACCCGAAGGACGTTATCTCGCCTATGAGGGGAATAAAATTCAAAGTCAAATTTGCAGCAAATTTATCAATATCAATGACAATAATAATTTTTACGATTTTATTGTTAGAGTATATTTATAAATTTATTTTATTGTTTAACATTTTTAAGTCATCTAATGGTTCCTAAGTAGCAGCAACTATGGCCGTTATATGTAATGAAAAATCTTTGTTTCCTTTTATTATTTTAGTAAAAAGCCAATTTTTTATTTATTGTCTAAGCTTTTACAAGATGGATTGTCAAGCAAAGGTCAGAGATAAGTGGTTTCTTCTGATTTAACTGGTCACACTTTAAATAGTTCTCCCTGTATCTCAAAGCAAATTCGAGTTGGCCGCTCCGTTCCGGAGGAATCGTAAGCTCTGAATATTATTTTGGTTTTGTACCGTCCTTCGCGAAAGGCGCCACCCGCAACGTTGGCGGTCAAACTCAGCACGAAGGTCTCATATACCATTTTTGTCTGCAACGTTAAGAATTGGAGTGTCTTTTTTGACGAGATGGCACCTATGGATACCTACTCCGGAAACATTCACACATTTATCCTTAATATCATTAGAAATATGCTCCGTCCAATATTTGTACCAAGGCTGATTTTTGTCGTACATAACCTTGCAGAAATCCCTTGAAGACAATGAGAACACAGTAGACGTCCAGGTGCCTCTGTCCAAATACGAAAGGTTCATGTTCATCTGGAATAAAAATTATTATGTCAAGAGTTATATAGACATTCATTGTTGGTTGCATTCAAGGTCTTTATCACCTGTACACGATCCTTCTGTTGAATGTCCCACACCAGAGTCGTGTTTCCCCTAACGGTAATACCATCAGCATCCATAGAAGTTGTTAGGTCTGAGAAGTCCATTAAGCCATTTAGGTCAAGTGTTCTTGGATCAGGATCATGACAACTGCTGAATATATCCTCATCCAAAACCAAAAGCTCATACTTAACTGCCTCTGCAAGGCTTGTGATGAAGGGAACCAACAGTAGGATAACTTCCAGATGCATTATATCCACGAATCCTAGAGGGTTCATTGCTGTTAAATCTTATATATACTTTGCAGAATCACGCAATGCTCTTGATAACTATAGTAATTACACTTAACTTACCCGTTGAATCACTAAATACTCCCGTAAATTGTAGTAATTAGCCTTTACGTTTCCAGTTTTTTAGTGTTTTCTTAATATTATTTATTGTTATAAATTATATAGCTAGATTTTTAATGAATACCTGTTTATAATAATAATAATTGTTTTGCACGTGTATAACTTTCCATTTCCTGTGGAGTACAGGCAAGCTAATGGTTTTTAATTGAAACGTTTATAATAAAATGTTATCTACGCCTTAAAAATGGAGATACTAAAAGAAAGTAAGTATTCGCCTTGTTTTTATAATTTAGTTTACACCTATCCCTCGCTTTGCGTCGGGGATACGTTCCAAAAAAATACGACGCAAATTGAAACGACGCAAAGTGAATTAGGATTTTCTATAGCAAACCATGTAAAGTTCGAAGATTGGTTCCAGGGTTACAAAAATACTACTTTTTAAAAAGAATATTGAGCAAAGTGATCATTAAAAAAAAACCAAAATAACATTTCATTTTATTACATATTATACATATAAAAACAAAAAGAAACTAATTCGTTTAAAACAAAATAAATTCTTCAATTATATACTCAATTATGAAAAATAAAATTAGAATTAATCACTCTCTGACGAGTCTTTAGTGTCTGTTGTCGTAGGCCGGCTTTCTTAAAAAAAAAAATAATGAATAAGTGAGTCGGAACAAAAAATGGGAATTCCCGCGTTTTAATTGCGTAGCGCAATTAAGGTGTTGCCACCCTTTAAAAACATATTAACGACTTCATCCCAAGACAACGCAACATCGAAAATCTAACGACGCACAATGAAAATTAGTTATATTTAAGAAGCGACGCAACTTCGAAAAAACGCAAAACGAAACGACGCAAAGCGAGGGATAGGTGTATTTGTTCATTTTCAAATGGTAATAAGACATAGACTTGTGAAAGAAAGTCCTACTTTGATTTATTGTTGAAGCTTGTGCATGTTGGACGTTTGGCAAAACATGATAGAAATATTATAATGAGGTTATTATTATTGTCTCCTAACTTTAAATATGTCGCCCAATATTTCGTAGCATATACGAGTTGGCCTTTCGGCTCCGGAGGAATCGAAAGCTCGGAAGACTATGTTATATTTGTAATGTCCTTCACGAAATTGTCCCGGAATTGTAGTCGTCAAACTTACCAAATATGTCTCCAAAATTATTTTCGTCTGCAATGCAATTATTTGAAATTTAATGTTATTAGAAAAATATATATATTGCGACTATCTAAACCTACCCCAGGATTATTAAGACATTTATCCTTGATGTCGTTCGAAATATGTTGGGTCCAGACTTTATACCATATCTGATTTTTTTCGTACATGGCCTTACAGAAATCCTGACTAAACAATGAGAACATTGTCGGCTTCCAGGTGCCTCGATCCAAATAAAGAAGGTTAATAGAGAGCTGCGAAGAATGCGTTTTATCAAAGCTCTAACTGTTGATGTTAAGGGCTTAGTTACCGTTACGCGATCGTCCACTTGGATGTCCCACACCATAGTCGTGTTTCCGCTCACAGTGACTCCATCAGAATCCATGGAAGTTGAGAACTCTGACATATCGAACAAGCCGTGTATGTCCAGTGTGCCGGGACCAGCGTCAGGACAACTGCTGAATATATCCTCATCCACCACCACAAGTTCGTACTCTGCTCCATTTGCATGGCTTATGATGGCGAGAATCGCCAGCAGAATCAGTTCAAGTTCCATCATATCCGAAGATGTCAGCCTATTAAATCTGGTTTAGACTGATTGGTTTATATATACCTTGCATCATCACGCAATTCTATTGTTAATAATATTAATAACCCTTCACCTATTATAGTTTTCTAAACTACACACCTAATTGCATTAGATATGAAATTGATAATTATATACCACCCTCCAATGCACAGTTACTAAAAAACAATTGTTACAATACTAAAAAAAATTACGCAATTGTTAGATTCAATTTTAATTTTTTTAATTTATGAAAAAATGATTACTAATTATTATTTCAAAACTAAGGTAGCAATTACATGTTTTTGAAATACTTGTTTGGACATAAGCTTTACCATTTAATCTTAAAATTCTTTTCATTACTACTGTTTAATTGGTTGTGCCATCATCCTACAGATATTGCATTTTTCAGACTGTTTTACATCCAGTTCTTCTTACTATTACTGTGAGCTACACTCTGAATATTTAAGTCAGACTTCTAAGCTAATTTGTAAAATACATAGACCTTTGCCTATAAATATCTAGAAACTGTCCTGTTTATAGCCGTTACTTGTGATTAAAGGGGTTTGTTCTATTTTACTTAATCAGGATCACAAGTCTTGTCGATTTAGCCGTGTCCGTCTGCTTGTCCGAATGAACGCTAAGATCTCGGAAACTATTAAAGCTAGAAAACTGGGATTAGGCATGTATATTCTAGAGATTTGTGCGCAGCGCTAACGCGTATAAGCGGCACAAGTTTGTGCCGCAAACATTCTTTAAGATTTTGTTTCCAATTAAATTTGTCAATACCTATCTAAACGACAACTCGGACCATTGGTTAATAAGTTCTTAAGGCCACTGCCCGTACATAGAAAGAACATGGTTTCTGACGTCACAACCAGTAGATAAAAATGTAAAAATGTAAAGAAGACCTCTATCGAAGAAATATTTATTTTAATATGGTTGGTTTTGATAGTAACAGGTAGGGTATATCATAGCCAGCATTTGATTATAGCATTTCTGCTTGTTTTATTTATTGGTAACGCTTGTGCAAGCTCGGCATTATTGCAAAAAATTAAAGAAATATTATAAAAAGGAACATATTGTTACTTCTTGACTTTATATACGTCGCCCAATATTTCCAAGCATATGTATGCGAGTTGGCCTCTCGACCCCGGAGAAGTCGTAAGCGTGGAACATAACAATGGCTTTATAGCGACCTAGACGAAGTGGTCCCGTGGTTGTACCCGTCAAGCTTAGCATATACGTCTCCAACATTATTTTTGTCTGAAATAAAATCGTTTGAGAAATAATTATAAAAGGATGATATATAAAGTTTAAAGATATTCAACACGAATATCGAAACCTACCCCAGGATTATTAACACATTTATCCTTAATGTCGTTTTTAATATGTTGGGTCCAGACTTTATACCACATCTGATTTTCGTCGTACATGGACTTACAGAAATCCTTTATAACCAAAGAGAATACTGTCGGCATCCAGGAGCCCCGATCGAAATAGAGAAGCTTAAAAGACATCTGCGAAATGTTCGGGTTTCACTACTTGTTGATGCTGGGGGCTTAGTTACCGTTACGCGATCCTCCGATTGGATGTCCCACACCAAAGTTGTGTTTCCGCTTACAGTCACTCCATCAGAATCCAAGACAGTTGAGAATTCCGACAAATCCAAAAAGCCATTTACGTCCAGTGTGCCGGGAGCAACATCCTGACAGCTGCTCCGTTCCTTTTGCATGGCATAAGAAGGAGAGGATCCCTAGTAGAATAAGCTTCAGTTCCATTATATCGGTATATGGTCGATGTTGTTTAGAATACTAGCTTTATATACTGCGCACCAGCACGCAATGTACTTATAATAATAATAATTACTTTCCCCGTAACATAGTTTTCTAGACCACATTTCTTATCGCATAATTAATTATATACCCACTGCAAAATAACAACTATTAAAAAATAACACTATTGTCAGTATGCTGAAATTCTTTAAACATTATGTGAGTGTTAATATATATATACTTATATTAATAAATAGTTCAATAACAAGGTAGCAATTATATGTACATACGTCTTTGAATTACTTTTTTGGTCGTTTGAAAATATCATTTAATTTTTTAGCTTTCGCCTTCCTAGTTTTAAAAAAAAAAACTTTTTTTTAAAATTGGTTCTGCTGGGTACCTATAAGAGTTGTAGCAGCAGAAACTGTCAGGCCTTTCCAAATGCATATTGCAGTGCCCTAAGGGTTGATTCACATACTCCATACATATTTCTTTGAGCGACACTCAAATGGCAGTATATCAAAGTCAACAGGGGGTTCAAACGGTTGCCTTTGAGGCTTCAGTTTTGGGTGGGGTTTTACTTTATACCACGCATGCATTTAAAAGGATGGAGAGCTAAGAGAGTTTTCTTTTGGGGTGGAAACTTTGCCTTTTTTGTTATTTATTAAACTATTTCACCTGATTTGGCTAAAATATATGATGGATGCAAAACCCAAAATATATTTGTTTCCTTTCTACGCAGAACAAATTCTGTCCCACTCAGATTATCTTAACTCTTTTTTTAAAATTTATTGAACCCTAGGCCAAGCCAATGGACGAACATAAAAACTCCAGACATCGTCGGATATCATATTTGATATATGAATTGCCTCGTTTACATTATGAGGCATATTGAACGAATTCATATTACGTAAATGATTTGGGTATATCGTAATTGAATTCACGGATAGATTCATGTGTTATGACTACTTTTTGAGCAATAAGGCGCTTTGATTTGGATCCCTTAAACTGGCAAACCGTTATGATGACACATAAAACGTTTGGTTGAACGTGGCAAAACCCTTTCGATTTCGAAATGTCTGACTCCGAGTCCACCATATCCATATCCATATCCTGCGTACCCGTAAAAGGGACCACACACAACGTTCGCTGACAATGTCGCGACAACAGAAATGACAGCATAATAATAATAAAAGGGAATAAAACACACAGTCCACAGCCCACTTACATCCAAAGGGGGGATTCTTGAAAAGCCCCAGTGCCAGCAACAAAAACAAATAGAGCAACAGCGATAAATATCGAAAGGCATAAATAAACCTGTGTTTGGCTGCGTGGGAGAGTGAAAAGACAGGAGCAAACTGGGGATAATCAGGTAGCCTTGACTTTTACTTTTGCAAAAATATAGGTACTAGGATATAGACTTATAAAAACAAATTAAGAGAAGAAGTAAAACATAATGTAATTTAAAGTTGTTGCTTAATAAAACATTTTTTAGAGTCACAATACCATGTTAACTTCGCAAATTTAATAATAATGTCGTAGGTCATTCAACTACAATTATATCTTGAAACTAATTTTTCTTATTAATACAGCTATTGGCCTGAGTTCAAGGCCCGTAGGACCAAATAGTTGTAATATCTATAAATGAATATTAATTTTTTTCATAATAATAATATTTCTCTGGCAAAATGTAATTGTTGAGGACTTGGAATTTATTATACCCGTTACTCGTAGAGTAAAAGGGTATACTAGATTCGTCGGAAAGTATGTAACAGGCAGAAGGAAGCGTTTCCGACCCCATAAAGTATATATATTCTTGATCAGGATCACTAGCCGAGTCGATCTAGCCATGTCCGTCTGTCCGTCTGTCCGTCTGTCCGTCTGTCCGTATGAACGCTGAGATCTTGGAAACTATAAGAGCTACAATACTGGGATTAGGCATGCAGATTGCTGAGATTCCTGCGCAGCGCAAGTTTGTTTCAAAAGAGTGCCACGCCCACTCTAACGCCCACAAACCGCCCAAAACTGTGGCTCCTACAGTTTTGATCCTAGAACAAAAATTTTAACTGAAATGTATTGTTCTCATCAATACCTACCGACTGACCTAAAAAAAAGTTTGCCACGCCCACTTTAACGCCCACAAGCCGCCCACAAACTTCAAAAAATCGTAAATATGAACGCGGATATCTCGGAAAATATCAAAGATAGAGAAACGAGTTTTAAGATTTAGATTCCGTAGGCTTGAGCGCAGCGCAAGTTTATTACGCGAATATGCCACGCCCACTCCAACGCCCACAAACCGCCCAAGTCTGTGGCGCCCACAATTTTCATGGTAGATAAAAAATTTAAACTGAAATGTATTGGTCTCGTCAATACCTATCGATTGATTTAAAAAAAAACTTTGCCACGCCCACTCTAATGCCCACAACGCTTAAATCTGTCTACCGCCGGTAGGTGGCGCATTTGCTGCTTGCATATCTCCATTTTCCTTTGGTCCCTTTAGCTGAGTAACGGGTATCTGATAGTCGAGGTACTCGACTATAGCGTTCTTCCTTGTTTTTCTTATCATATCATAATATCTAATAGAATAATCATAGCACCATAATCTTGAAGGATCAAAGCGAGGAGTTATCAGCAAGATTTCAACAGAAAGCCTTTGTCTGGAATATTCGTAAAGGACTTTTAAGGTATAAGCAGTAGTCCGTTAGTTTTTCGATATTTTTGTGGGGCCCCTTTACCCGTTGGCGCCCAAGGACCGCTCCTGGTTGTAGCGAAAGAGTTACGCGCTGCAACAACAATGAGGAGCCGCTCGTTGGCGGCAAAAGTGAAGATGCCTGGCGTCGGTTTGTCGACGCTTGGCGCGTTTTGTAAATATTTACACATGTAGCAGTTACCTGTGATTGTGATTGTAGCGCCATTGTGTGTACATGTGGGTGTATCTTCCTGGGGATGTGTGTCTATAAATACACACACACGGCCGCGTTTCCTCACAATATATGTGTGAGTGTTTAAATATTTGCCGCTTGCCTTTCTAAAAGAAAACATTGCCTGCTTTCGGGGGCTGTCATTTATTACTGTCTGCCGATATTTTAATTAAGTTTATAATGCCAGCTGCCCTGGCAAGCATTTCGTGAGGAGGCAGGCAACAGACAAGTGGGCGTGGTGCCGCCCATTAAGCCGAAATCTTGCCTCTGCCCCCCTCCACCCCAGTGCAGAAAATCAAAGGCAACGGAAAGCAATAACACAAGTGGCACGTGACTTGTTTACCATATAGAATTGTTTGTCCTTATGGCTTAAATGTCGCAGTGCACATGCAAAAAGATATACACACAGATTCCAGATCAAAATCTGCCATCGTCGGTTATATTCGTACAGTTGCGCCTACTGCAATAGCATTAGAAATTATTATTAAGGAAAATGTGACTTCAAATAATTGCAATCCTTATTCGTTAAAATTAATACGTTTTTGAAGAAAAATTATGTTTTTTCAAACTCAACGTTTTTTGAGGTATTTATTCATGGCCAGATGATAATGACAAAAAAATTGGAAAATATTATTGCTACCCATAGCATTAATAATATAATTTAATGTGTAAATATATTTATATATTTCACATTTGTAAAAATAAAATAAAAATTTAATTTAAAGCCATATTAATTTTAGTTAATATTGGTAAAAATATATCTGTATTGAATTCCAAGTCATTAGAAAATGCCCTGATAATAAATTGATAGTTTAATAAGGAATCAAGTTTTCAAGCTCTCTTAGCTTGACCCCAGGTGTATAAATGGACTGATGTGTGAGCACCGGGAACAACAGAAAGTGTTTTCGCAAAAAATGGAAATTGATACGGGAATATGGCTGGCAATGCCGATGGTGCTGCTTTTGGTACGTGAGGGGGCGTGGGTCAATCAGCAGGAACCACAGCAACAATAATGACACCAAATCCCAGTACAATGGGTCTGCCAGCGACTTTAGGCGATTTTGGTCCCTGAAAAACAAGCGGGGCTATTACAAAAAACATATACCCATATTGAATGCGAGCAAAAATAGCCACAAAAGCTGTCGAGAGGGCAAGTCTGCAGCGGACGTAACGAACAATTGCAAAGTTTCGTTTCATATTGTTTATTAATTGATTCTGTATGTAGGAGTACCAGTAGGTATTCGGAAGCTAAAACCTCTGAATGTCTGAGCCTGAGGTTTAATGTCTATATCTATTGTGTGTCCTGCCGTTGTCACGTCAGCCTGTGGGTGTGCTACATATTTTTGTTTCCGTCCTTCAAGGATTCAACTTGTATGAAACAGTCGCCTTCTTGGGGTATTCCTTCTTTCTATCCAGCTATCTTTTTTTTGTTTGCATAAATCAATTTATCAATTTCAAAGTTTCCGCGCTACTTGGCTTGTTGCTGGCGTTGTCGCACTGGCGAGTTTGTAAACGCTTGTCAGAGTGTTTTGCTTTTTGCCACGCTCGGGAAAATGCAAATGCAAATTCAAGTGCAATTTGCCGCGAAACGCATAAAATACGATTCGAGAACCGGAAGGCAGGCGGCGGAAATGAAACGAGACAGACGGCTTTCGACTGGCAATGCAATCTGACTTCTTCTCGAGCAGCGACTGCGAGACCAACTTCATTTGTCATTTTGTCACATTAACGCAATGGAAATGCAATATGCTAATGTCAAATTTTATGAATGAGCATGAAAATATTTGTCGTAGCTGCGAAACTTAATATAATAGTGTTACTGGGGGATGGAAGCCCATTAATGGCTTACAAATACAAGTAATGAGCAATTTAGATGTAACATTTTTTTTCTGATATTCAGATTTATTTTTAGAGGTTGTAATGTAATTTTAAGTAAGTAAAAGAAAGTGAAATTACCCTTCTCTTGATAGGAACACAGATTTTTTTAACTTGTTAACTTTCTTAAATTGCTTTCAAAAATAAAGTAGATAAAAGTGCAAAAGTTAGTCTTAAATTTGTAAAACTCAGTGTCAGCTGTCCAATAACTTCCCACATACACAGTTTCTACCAAGCACGTTTATTATTCACCCTATTCCACTATTTTCCAAGAGACTCCTTACCGCATCTCTTCCTCTTCTAGCCCGCATCCGTTTCCGCCCCGCTGCCACGCCCACACAATTAACGATTCATATGGCACGCATTTAAGTTTTGCATTCTAAGTGAGCCGCAAATCTTCTGTCACGCTTCCTTGAGCTCTCAAAAAGCCAAAAACTCAAAGTCAACTTGAAAGTCTAAGATGTCTGTGTGTGTGGGATATGGAACAAAAATCAGATTTTCATTAACCCACACAAACGGAGCGAGAGGGAAGCTGGCAGATTTTCCTTGGTCTGGCAACCGAAAACTTTTTGAAAGACGACGTTTCTATTCATTAGTCGCATCTATAATCACACACACACTTTGGGCATTGATTTGGTGTCGTTGTCTCTCCATTGCCACCATTTTGTTGCCAAAAAGACGCACGCTTTATTAGCCTGATGAAAAGTTAACTAAACTTTGGTTTTTCTGGGCCACATTTGGCACAGTCCCCCACATACCAATTCCCAGATCTCCGAACACAGAACCGAGAGCCCAGAGCCCAGAGCTTCAGTCCCCAAGTTCAATCTGTTTTGTTGGTTTTGCATTTGACTTGTGTGTGGAAGGGTCTATCTCTCCTCTCCTCTAAAATATCAATAAATTCAATTAAAACTATTTTAAAGGGGGCTAGAAGCCACTGGCCTGGCTCAGACCCACATCTCCACCTCATCAGCCGGCAGCTAAATGCGAAGCTTCCATTTGCCAAATGAACTTCCCAGTGCACACTGAACGGAATTTGTAAATCTATACCTGTTTGTTTAGCAAAAATATTTTTTTTAAGTGTAGAAAAGTTTTTTTAATTCCCCACTGGCCGTAGCTGTCAAGTGGCTTCTACAAATTAACTTTTTGAAACTATGTTTTATATTTAAGTTATATACAATTTGCAACCTATAGTAGTGCCAATTTATGTAAAGTCCAATAAATATTTTCCTGGTCAAAAAAACGAATTATTATTTTTTTAATAGTATTAATTTTCTCATTAGTTTACAATATTTATTTATTTTTTTAGGAAATACATATGTATCAATATCTTAAGTTGCCAAATTTGTATTAAGGATAACCTCAGACATCAGTTAACATTAGTGGTTTTTTTGTGCCACAGGTTTCCTTATAACATATACTGTTACCTTACATTAGCAGTATGATTTCAGAGCTAGGTTAGCAGAATGTTACTAGCAAAACCCCTGTCAACGGGGCAATGTTCGAAAAAGGAGGGGGAAATGGAGGGGTGGTTTTTATGTTACTGAAATGTTTTGTCTCTGTTCTGTTAAAAGCTGCTTCTGTTTGTCAGTTTAAGCATGCGATGTTAAGCCTTAGCCTGTTAAAGGTCGCTGTTGGCATTCCTTTTTCAGACTCCTGTACATTTTCTACTGTTAAGTGTCCTTTGAGTCTGCTGTCAATTATTCCTGTGATTATTTTATAGAAGGTTCTTTAGCACATATTAAGGTTTGAACATTTTTATGAAACAATGTAGAGTCTAGATGGAATGTACATGTATTACCACTTTACAAATATAATATTATTAAAGTTACTTTAATAAATATATATATTTTGTTTCAAAAATTATTGTTATTGTTAATTAAACATAAAAGGCTAATGGGAAATATTTTTTATTTAATCAATTTAAGTGATATTTTTTATTAAATTTTAAATTAACTTGCATTTGTGTAGAGTTCGTATTTCTTATAGCACTTTATTGAATTGGTTTTCTAAATGGTTACGTTTGCTCCTGGTGCAGTTCCGCCCGAGTACTCCCGCCTGGAATTCCTGGATACATTGGATCTCCGGCATAGCTGCACTCACTCAAAATTATTAAATGCCATATTTCGTTGGCGGAACTTTGAATGTTTGGCGGTAATTACAGACACGCGCTGTGCCCTTTGCCATAAAAATAAATAAATGCCACCAGGAGTGGCGCACATTTCGTTTTCATTTTCGTTTTCAGATACAAATGACAGTCATTAGCTGGGAATTACTTTTCGTTCGCAGTCGCTGTTCTTCTGGCAATTTTAAAGTGATTGCTGCTATGGCAAAGGGATTTGAAATTTTAAGTATCCTCTATATGAAAGCAAATCAAATCACTTGCAATGCGCTTAATTTGCCGCACAATGCACGAATTGCACAAAAAAACGGGGGCCAACGGTATATAAAAGTACGAAAATTTGTAAAAGAAAAAAAAAGGCTGGGAAATCAAGATAGGAATTCGGGCGAAAACGAAAGCAAACTTGCCAAAAGAGAGAAATTGCTTTGGCATAACTAGGGGAAGTGCATAAAAATGACAGAGATTGTACACTTGTACACTTGTATTTGCAATTGAGCGCACAAAAGTTTTCATAAATTGCATCAATTTGAAGTTGAACAGTGGAGGGATGGGGATTTTCTTGTCTCCCTTGGCATGCCAAAGGTAAGGACTCGTCGATGTTGATTCCCTTTTCCTCTTCAGCTGTCTCCTGGAAGGGAAAGGACTACTCTCACCCACACATCCTGTTGCGTCCCGACTTCCACAAAGCGGCATATTATTTTTTATGATTTGATTTCCCTTTTTATACCACGCAAATGAACTCTAAAACGCCGTTGATTGTGTATTGAGTTACTGAGACCGACTGGCGGCGCATTAATGGAATGTGGAATCATGTTTACAACTTGATTGAACTCATCAGCATTGGACCAGCCGTCACTGCACTTCCATCTGAGTCGCATCTACATTTCCGCTAGAGAAAAGATTTGTCCTCCTCGTCCTTTTAGCGTCCCCTGCACGTGTGCCGGAGTTTAACTTTAATTGATTGCATTAGTAATCAATTACGTCTTATTCTCCCTGCCCATCGCTGTATCATTCTTTTATGCGCCATTAATAATCTGATTAATGCGGCACAAATGCTAGTTTGGCCCGGGATGATTGTCTCGGGGCCCTTGGCCACTAAGTCATCATTTTTACATATAATTTCCAATTATCATAATAAGCTTTGAGGGCAAAAAGAAGAAGCTGGCCGCGACCTAATGGAAGCCAGAGATGCAATAATAAGCTGGAAAAAGAAGAGGACACTTCAGAACACGCAGGTGCTTAGATCAATTAGCCATTTATCATTACATATATATGTATATCTTCTTAAATAAATAAAATCAATAAAACCTTTTGGGAATACATATTCGGTTTATTACAAATTGTTTTCTATGTTCGTATTTTGGTAAATAACTAGCATTTAATACTTTTTTTTAAATAAAACTGATTTTATATTCTTCGACCTCAATTTAAAATGCAAAATGCATTACTGTGATATAGTATTCATTTGACCTTTAAATGCATATATTAATTCCTTTAATTTCAACTAATAAAATCAACTGCCTTGGGTTTTACCTTTCACGGTTGCTCAAGCTCCATTAGTTTCTCCCTTTTACCCAATTATATTTCCAAGCCACGTTAACTGATTCAATTTAGATGTCTGGCTACGTCGAGGCTGACCTTGCCCAAAGGCCAACAAATCAATTTGAGTATTTTGCTACTTGGCCTTGGGCATTGGGTTAATTTGATTGATTGTCCTGGGGGTTAAACATAAGCGAACCCAGTGTCGCTCAGAGTATGGATATCCGATTTTCCAATTATCATATCAATTTTATGGCACTTTCTAGGCCTACAAGCTGGCAAATTATCACTTGACTAATAAATTAAAACGTTTTATTTACGATTTGTGTCTGGTCCGCAGCTGCTTAAATATAAATAACGCTCATTATGCGCAGCTCAAGTAAATATGTATGCCACTCCCCCCAAAAACAGACACATGTGGCTTACAAAAGGCAGTGACAGTGGTGCTGCCACGTGGATGGGGCACGTATCCACCCACCGGAAAACTTGGCGGTGCGTTCGGCTCAGCGGTAAAGTGGTGCTCTGCGGTGGCCCCAAGAAAAATGTACTCCTAAATCTATGAAAAGTCAACGGGCGACGTGGCTGAGACCGGTGGCACGTGGTTGTCCCTTGGCACGTGGTCTTGGTCTCCGTCCTGCCGGCGACACCCAAAAATATTCCCGAAATGTACTACGGCCCAGCACTTAGATCGCAAGTGGAGTAGGAAAAATATGCACGGCATTTACATACACGAAAAGTCATAAGAGTGCACCAGGAATTATTTTTGAATGTTTTTAAACGTTCTTGATATTAAAAACTAGCCTAAAATACCTAGTTTTATTTATTTTTAATTATTTATTATTCATTTAAGCATAATGAGCATTTTATCTTTTAAATATCTTTAGGATCTATTTTACATATAAGCTTAAAAAAGATCTGAGCATGACAAATCAAATTAAAGAGATATAAAAATTAAAAATTTAAAAAAATATTGAAATTTGGTATCTAAATTTTAAAATATAGCAATTAACTAACAATTTAAATACAAATAACATTGTGGAGTGTTCTTCAAAATTAAATTATTGCTTAGGTGAAATTAAATGCATAATAAGACCTATTATAAGATTATGGAAAATCGAAACAGATCCTTTTATCTTCTTTGAGTGCATCTCCAAATGTTGCTTTCAGTTACCTATACCAGTGGGGAAATCAATGGAAATGCCATTCCAGCGCTGCCAATTAATAACGCATTAAGCCGGAATTTTGCGGCCGACCTGTCAATTCCGCGCTTCGCCTCGGATCAAGTGTCCTGTCCGTGCAAATTGCATATCCTTTTCACCAGCCAGGGCTGGTCCTTTCTCGATTGGCTCAATCGTAGTCCGCTTAGATTGCCTCCGCTGCTAATTAGGCGATTTGCTTGACTTGCACTCAATTAGTGGGTCCGACCTGCAATTAGCCGGGGGGATTTTAAATTGGCACTCAGCCCCGCAATCGGGTTCAATTCATTTGCGCATTTGTCATTGCGGGCCAGGTGTAAATGCTTTAAAATTCAGTCCAAATCTCATAAAAGTTTAACAACGCTGAAGCGAAAGGTAAACAGACTTGAGGAAAATTGCCGGCAATTACATTATTATTTGCATTTGGGGAGTTTTTCCCCGCCGACGACTGTTGTGCGTTTGGCGGGGAAAACTTCGAGGGTCAGGGTCCTAAGTGGTTATGGCCAGGAAGTTGAAGGTGAAGGTGGGGGGGCGGCGGTTGGGAAAGCTGGTGAGCGCCGTTTCCTTATTGCGAAAAATCTTTGAGCGGGTCCGAGGATATTATAGCCATTGCCGGCATCCCTCTGGAGTGTGTTTTTGTGTTGTATTGGCCGGGGATCGAGGAGGTCCTTGGTCCTTAGACCGTTCGTATTCATCATTTTTCGACCGTAGTTTCCGTTTCCGGGCGAAGGAGGTGTGAATGTGGGCGGACGAGGATGAGGATCCCCTTTGGGGTTCGGCCGGGCTTAAACTTTTCATAAACCTTAAGTGGAAAACTTTTATTTTATACCCATCACAAGGTCCCCAAACACTTTTGTTGCCGCCGCGGCTGCTGTTTATGCCACCTATTTTGATTCAGTCAGTGCGGCCCGGTCGGAAATTGAACAATATGTAGGCTCACCGAAGTGGTCGCCGATGTTGAGGGCCAAAGTCACGTAAGGCAAAAGTTTCTCGAAATCATTTTAACGCCTTTTGAATTTTTTCTAAAAAGTTTTACCGCTCTTTTTTTTTTTTTGTTTTTTCCGCTTCCGATTTTTGCGCTAGCGACAATCGCCTGAAAGTAGGCAATAAAAATTGTCAAACAATAAATATTTGTGGTAGGTCAGCGGGTCGCTAGAGAAAAAAAGTGGTTCAAGTGTTTGGGGGTGCCGCATTAAAAACCCTGCCCCCAGCTAAAGCCCCCGGGGGAACCAATTTTTTAGTCAAATGGCATATATTTGTTTTATTGTTTTTATTATCACACGAGTGTGGAAGTTTATCCTGACATTTCTGTGCTTTGTGTTTCAATATTATCCCATGTTGCACTAATACCATCACCGGCATTTGAATCCTTTATTTTATTTTATTCTATAAAAACATGTTGTTCGTTTTTCTTTAATATTAATTTCTATGTACATAAATTTAGTTGTTCGCGTTGATGTTGCCGGCAAAATTTTCGACAGGCTTCGCCGCATTTAAATGTCAAATGGTTGGGGCGTGGCTGGGGAAAAGTCATATTAGACTTTGGTCTAGGCCATATTGTTACCATTGATGCGCTTTAAACAGAGCTAATTGATTTGTTTTTTAATAAGCTTAATTTAATTTTTTTTTATTTATATTTTGACATTATTTTGTAGTACCAATTTTCGATAAATCCCGTGGAGGGCACTTTTAGAGTCGTTGAGTCTAAGCCTTTTATATCTTTCATTATTCCCCTTGGGTTTTTTAAATGTTTAATTTATTTATGTATGTTGCTTTTTAAATTTATTTTGTTGCTGTCGCTGATAGTGTTGTTGGCTGTGGGTGGTGGGTGCTGGGGTGTTGGTTTGGTTCGTCCTTGCCTCGCAGTGGACATGTGCATATTTCATGACAAAATTGCATATTTTAGCGCAAAGCCAAAAGCCAGCGACGGATCCATGGCCACCGGCACAGCTTCGGGGATTTTTTTCCCAGTTTTTTATTTGCCCCGCCCACTGATGGTGTAAATTTCAAGCCAAGTGTAACACCTTTTTCCTGTCATGATGTTTTTAGAGGGTTTGGCAGAGTCGTTTGTGTCTGTTTTTGTTTTTTTCTTACTATTTTATTTTTAAAACATTTTTCTTTTGGTTTTTTGCCATTTGTTTTTTCGCTCAAATTTACATACATCATAGTCATTGCAGTTCAGGGCATTTTGATGGGAACTGTTAACTTTTTTAAGCCGCAAATTGAAAGAAAATAAAATGTTAAAAAAACATCACTGGCTTGTGTTTTTTGTGTTCCTCTGATTTTGTTTGGTGGCGACTTTCAATTTTCCCAGGACCAACAGAAGGCGGCATCCCTTTTATTTTTTCCAATTTTTTGTTCCGCCCAACTCTCGCCCTTTTATTCGAAATGTTTGTTTAGTGAGATTGATTTGATTTGGGCAGCACTCGAACATTGAGCAGCGACAATAAATGTATTTGCTATTTGCCATCACTTTTTTTTACTTAACGCAAGAAATATATGTTTTTTAAGTAAAGTAAGAAAGGCTTAAAAATAAATTGTTCTACCAAACAAAAGAAATATGATGAACGTTTTTCCTTAAGAATTATACGGATTTAATAGATTTGTATCATACCAAACTAACATAATAAATGTTTAAATAAAAGTATTGGATATAAGTATCCCAAAAAAATATATTCTTAAACCATTTTAAACAGAACGATCGATCAGTTTTCGTAGCGCTCAATCAATCGCAGCAGCTGAGTCCTGGCCTTGAAGACGTCCGCATAGAGCTCTCCATTGACAGCTCCATCGGAGCAGTGCTGTCCGTAGATGTCCACACCACACACCCGATCCCCATGGAGGAGCAGATCCCCCTTGGATGTCTGGCAGTCCACCAATCGATTGGAATTGAGGGCACACAACATGGTCCTGGTGATGAAGGCGTTCTCATCCTGGGCATAGCTCCTTTTGCAGTTCCCATTGGCGATGAGTTTGGTGCGCAGAAAGCGAAGATGTTTGGCTGACATGTACATGGTGACATTGTCACTCCTTCGAAGTGGAGTGTCACATAGTTCAATCGGCTGGAGGAATGCATCCTGCAGCGGAGACTTGAGCAACAGCAGGGCCAAGTCTTCAAGGGGCTCGAGTATTATTTTCGCCACCGAATAAATGCGACTCCGACTGGCCTGCAGTTTATAAAAGTGAGCTTGGGGTTTAGAAAGGGTCCTGGGAAAACAGTGGGCTGAGGTCAAGACCAGACGACTGGAGATTAGCGCTCCACTGCAGATGACTTTGTTCTCATAAAGGACTCTCATTAGAAAGTGCTTGACCTTTGGCTTAATGGTTGTGGCTTGTCCACTGGTAAGTAGACTTTGAATTTCAGCTGGAATAATCTCCAGGCTGTTGGGTTCCCTGGCGCCTCCACTTGGACCTCTAGCAGATATTTTGGGTGGTCTTTGGTAGGGATAGGGCACTATATACTCAATGACTCGCACTATCTGAAAGGCCTGACCATTTTCAGGTATATCACCAACATTCATTTGTGGTGCGGAATCCGAAGGTCCCAAAGTTTTAGAGATCCCTTGGGATATTACTAGTATTATAACTAGGTTTTCTAGCAGCATAATATTTGACAAACTAAACCATTTTCATCCAATCTACATTTGAATCAGATTTAAATTTCCACACCTTAACCATTAAGTTGCCGTATCAAATCGCTGATTATGGGCTGCATCTTAGCAAGGTTTACGTAGAGATCACCATTGAGTGCATTGGTAAAACAGCGAAATCCATAAATATTTAATCCGCACAACTGGTGGTCTATGAGTAAGGAATCTCCCGGGGAAGTGGCACATTTCTCGGGTTTTATGGAGTTCAAGGCGCACATCATATTAGAAGTTACAAAAACCGAATCATCTTCCAAGAAAGTTGTCTTGCAGGCCCGATTCGAGATGATTTGAGTTCGACGACGGGCGTAAAAACTCAGATCAGGACTGGCCATTATCATGGAGGCATTAATGCCCAAAGGGAGATCCCCATGGCATAGGTTAATTGGACTGTTTTCCGAAGGGGTCTTCAGATGAAGCAGGCTAAGCTCGGGACATAAATCGGCATTAACTATATTATCCACTTTAAAAGTTCTTCCGCCATGGAAGATGATTTCTATTTGTGGTGGGGTTTCCTTTAAAAAGCAAGTACTTGAGGTGATTACCACACTGGGAGCCACCAAGGCTGCACTGCATCGTGTGGAATTTCCCACCTTTACCTTGGCTATAAAGCTGAACTCTTTGGATCGTAATTTAAGCATTCTGATCTCATCTCGGTATTCAATTTCCTCCCTGCTGATTCGCTTGTATTCGTTGATGATGCGAACTATTTTATGATTCTTGGGCAACTCCGGTGGGGGCATTCCTGTCTCAGGATATATCACATTTACCCGACAATCCTTGCAGAGGGATACAGCTCCATTTCCAATTGCCCCTTCGAAAAGCTGACAAAAGCAAAGCGCTGAAACACAAACAAGCAGCGAATGCATCTCCAATCGACTGATGGCCAGCAGCTGACTTTTATTTATGGCCGAATGGAATTCGAGGCGCCTGTCAAAGCAACAAACGTCGCTTCGATCCACATGGCGTATGCGTAATCAAAATGTTTTGCCTGGTAAATGGCAAACATAAACAGTTGACGGCTGTCAGTAGTTGGCAGTTGTTGCGTGTTGACAATGTGTCAGGTCTAATGACCAAACACCCGACGGACACACAAACATTTGAGGTGCAACACGATAGCCTTTGACTATCAGATTGAAAGCTTTAAAAATTCTAGTTCTATCACTTAATCTCTAAAGGTGATAAATTAGATGGAAAAACCTTCTTCTATAGGTATTAAAAAACATTATTTTTATTTTCCTCTTTTAGTTAAAAAAGTCTTTAGTGAATACTAAAAATAAAAGTAAAGATCAATATTTAAAAAGCAATCTCATATCTACATATGATTTTTTGACTTTCACGGGTACACAAAAGTAGGGATTCGTAAAAAACCATAAAGCTTAAAATGTATTTATTTTGTATAATACGCACAGTATCATTTTCAAAAAAAAAACACATAATTGAATGTGTGTTATTTTCCAAGCCCTGAGAAAACAACCGATTTAAGAATACAAGTATACTATCAGCCCCAAGAAAATCAAATCGAATTCGCGTTGTGGGCGTCTTTAGTGCAATTTGAAAATTGTTTTTGTGCATTTCAGCAAATTAAGAAGAATGGCAGCCGCTTCGGCTGGCCCTCTGCTCATTTACTGAATTTATGGGCGGCGCTTAAACTGAATTGACAATCAATAGTCTCTGGAAGGACGAGGGCTGGCGGACTCGCAGGACCCGTAGGATAGCAGAGCTCATAAACAATGCGGCCAATTTACATGCCCAGGGTTCGACCGCATGTGTGTGTGTGACTATTACAGTGGCACCATGAAAGGACCTTGTGTTGCTTTTATTGTTGTCGTTGGAAATGAAAAATTGTCCCTTTGTTGCATATAAAAACAATGGGCCGAAGAACTTGAAATCAATTTCAAACGTTTTAGGCAAAGCCAATTGATTTATTTGTTGTGCGTTTTTCTCTCTTTTTGCCCCTGCTTTTGCTTTTGTGTGGGTGTTTTTTGTATTTGAGGACCATGGCCCATTGTTTTGTATTACTTTTGCCTTGAATAAAACCCTGGGAGCTTTACTCTTGCCCAGGTCCTTGAAATGTGGCACCATTTTGCCAACTTAAAGCTCAAAACAATTAACACAGAGTGCCGAAAGTCAAGGGCTTCGTTCGCTGTTTTTCGCTTTACACTTGATAAACTTTTTATTGCTTCCAAACAATTTAAAATCGAGAGATGGTTCTTGGTCAGTGGCTCCCTGAATTACAATAATGCTCCGGTTGGGTTCGGTTTGTTGATGGCTTTGGCCAATTGGCAAGACAAACGGCTGCAGCTGCTCGGGATGGAAGTGATGTGGCGGTGGCTGTAGAGTGGGGCAATGACAGCATTCGAATTCGAATTGGTAATTGAATAAAAACAACGAGTGCAAGTACGTAAAGTGAGCTGGCCAAACAAGTTCCAGATGGACTCGGAGAGATGGTGTCTTATGTGGTTCCCAGGCCTTGGTGGCTAAAGATGCACAGGGAAGAAAAAAGATTCCTAACCCATATTTATTTAAAAAAAGCTAAGAATTTATTACAAATCACTTGCTAACAGTGGGACTGACCAATAGCAGCTGTAAGCCTTCAGTTCGTCACTTATATGATATGATATGACCTACTTTTTATGCATTATGTGAAATCATACTTATAACATCCGATTTCTGGTGTTACTTGATTATATACCTACACATTAATTCATAAAGTCTAAGTTAATTTTTAACTTACCTTAAATATGATGTACAAAATGTTTTTGATCACTATACGATCTTCAGAAAACGGATGTTTAGGGTATGATTTCACATATAATCCGAGCCCTATTTATCACTTATTTTTCCCAGTGCCTGATTGTCCGCTTCCTGACACATATCGCAATGCAATGGAGCATGAAATAAATGAAGAGGCCGTTGGTTGGAGGCGACTGGAGAAGTACTCCTTGCGGCGGTTTCCTCCCAACCAAAACAAATGCCACTCGAAGCCAGGCAAACGCCCACGATGCCACGATGCCACTGATGGTCTTTGGACATTTTACGCCTTTTACACAGTTGACTGCATAAATTCATGGCCGGGATATGGTTACGCATTTTAAACAACGCTCGTCGGCTAAATCCGGAATCGAGAAAAGTGGCTCCTGTTGGATGGGATGCGAAGGACCTTTGTTTCTCAGAAATGAAAAGTATCTCGGCAAACATCGGCATATCTTGGCTTGTGATCCACCAAAGGGGGTCGGTTGGTTACAAATAGCTGCTTCAGCTTAAAGCTGATTTAACAAAAGTTGCCTTCTTTCGGGTCTCGGCTCCACTTGTTGCCCCTGTTTGGGTCTCGAACAACCCAGGACCAAGTTTTCTTTTGGCCCCCGAAGCATTGCTCATTATTGCGAAATGTTCGGGGGCTAAGCTTTAGTTTCAAGTTTGATTTGTTTACACATGAGTTTTTGGCGAGACCGACGGGAGATTGTTTTGCTGCCAGCTAACAAGTTGCGAATTAAGCTAAAATGTGTATTTTGGCAAGAGTGCTGAGTGGTGTATGTGTGTGGAGGGCGCTTGGCAAGGACTTTGGTATACAAATACATGCATGTAAACGAGCATAAAAACCGCACAGTCAAACGCACTAACAAGCAGCAGTAATCAGTGTGGCAGCAACAAAAGTGAAAAACCAACAGCACATTTGCAGCATGCAGCAGGCAGCATGCAGCACATGCAGCAGGAGGAAATTACATGCACAGAAGTTGAAACAATAGCTGCAGGTCTGGACCAGGCCGGGCTAGCTGCTCATCACCGAGCTAGCCATCATCCACATCCTCATCCCCATTATACCCATCATCCCCATCATTATCATCATCAGCAGCAGGAAAGCAAAAGCAAAAGCATCAGCAGCTTGCTGCGGGCGGGACACCTCCCCCAAAAGGCTATTGACCCAATTTCTGGGCAAACAATGGACCAGCTGAAAAGAAATCACAAAAGCATAGCCAAATCTCGGGTCCGAGCCAAAAACCACTTGACAATCCCAGCCAGATCTGCTGGTGCTGCTAGCACAGAGAAAAAAAAGGAATCCGATTTATCTTACTCTAATCCGGCAATCCTAAAGTTGCTGGTCATTTAAGCTGAAGATTAGTAAAGTCAAGATATTATATTCGGTTTAAAAAGGAAGCTTTATTGGATAACATAGTCACTATAGTGACTAAAATTAAGAAATATAATATATATTATTTTGAGCAACTTTAAGATTTTATTTGGCTAAGCTCTTATTTGTTTTTTAAAATTGCTTAATAATTATTAGTTAGGTTAAAATGTTATTAAACTGAATTCAGGTATATTTTTCAGCACCTAAAAATGTTTTTAAAACTTGGTTGGATTTAATGGTGGGTAGATAATATTACCAAATAATTAGTTAATAATTAAGATCTTTAAATTTTTTTTATTTTAATCATAAGATATGTTAGTGCTTTTAAAGAATTTTAATTATAAAATTGTTTATAAATCTGTAAATGTTAAGTCTGTTTTAACTTATTGGATTTCAATAAACTGAAAGTGAATGCAACTTATTGGTATGCTTTGGATACCACCCTTTCCTAGCAGTGCATCCTGGTTGTCTGGATGGGGCGTTGTGCCAAATGTTTTGGCTATGAGCAATGTGTTTACCAGTGTCCACAACTTTCCCGCGACGCCCGCTTATTTCCGCTTTCCCGCTTTCGAGGCGACGGCGACAAAACAAGTGAAAGTTTATTACATCTCCACCATTCAGAAAGCCAGCCAACCAGCCAGCCAGCCGGCCATCCCAATGAAACCGGGAAAATCAATAAAATGCAATTGCATGGCAAATGACCCATATAACCCCAGGCCCCCAAAAACCCAAACCAAAACTGGAACCCTCACCCGAACCACGGGAGCAGATCAGGCCAGTTCATGGCCTCGTCCTGCGGCAAGGAGCAGTCGCCGAAGGACGAAGGACGAGGGGAGCCTGCGGCTGAGCGTAATTGTGCCAAATTATAAATTATTTCGAATTTACCAGGGCGCAAACGATGCTCCAAGGCGCCGGTTGCCTTTGCCTGCAATTAATTTTGTGCAGCGCCAATTGAATGGCGAATGGCGAACGGAGAGTAATCGGTGGCGGTCTCGGTCTTCCTCCTCCAGGAGCAGGAGAAGGAGAAGGATGGGGGTGGAGGCAGTACCTCTTCGAGGGCAAAGGCTAAGCGCATAATTTAAATTTTTAATTAACAGTCAAATAAATTGTGCCGGCTGCCACCGTCGTGGCAATTGAGCCGTGCCAAGTGATTTTATGGCCAAAATGCTCATTAAGTTAACGGCAATTTGCAGCCGCAGACAAATGCAGGTGGATATCGAGGTTGAAGCTAGCTAACCTGCAGCTTACTTAAAGGGTTCATTGCAAATTGATTCGAGGGTTTGCCGGTTAATGAATAGTGACTATTAGCACAACGACCACTGATCTCGGCTCAAGGGTCCTTCGACTAGTTGGCCCTGACCACATTGCGTATGTGCGATATTTGATAGATGTTTGCTTCGATAAATGCCTTGTTCTTAGTGCAGCAAGGACTTAATGAATAGCACTTATGGCACAACTGGCTTTCATTTAATCTATGGGACCTTGAAAAATATTATTAAAAGTATTTAATACTTACAATTTAAAAAAAAAATTGGTTTCATAAAAATATTGATGAAAATGTAATGTGATACTATTTTTATAAGATTAGTAACCCAACTATCTAAAATTAAAAAAAAATGTTTACAAGTTTAAGAACACAACTATTGTATCTGTAATCTAAATTATTAAATAATTTGTGTAGCATTAAGCATATTTCGAATTTCTTTAAGCTTAAAAATTATAAATGTTGCACATTATAAGAGCCAATAAATAGCCCATATGGTCCGCTTCAATGCTCCTTTATTTAGTTGCTTGTTGCACTCAGCTTTCTTTGGTACTAAGGCAGTAAGGGTTTAATGAATAGCGACTATTAGCAGAATCGGCTTTGATCCTTTGATTCAATGGGCCTTTGATTAGGCTGCCCCCTGCAACACTGCGTATGCGCGATATTTGCCAAATCAAATTGTCAAAGGGGCGTGTGCAGCACTCAACCAGAAGCGTGTGCATCGAACGAAATTGATTTTCTTATCATCACAGTAGTGCTAGAGTTTTCCTTTTTTGTCGCTGGCTATATGTCTTTGGCACCGGCTGTTCGCTCGGCGAAAAACATTCAATTAGTTTGATTTACACTTTTCAAAAACGTTGGATGGATGGATGGATGCCGATGACGATGCCATTGCCGGTGGGCGTCTTGTTGCCAAAAGCTGCCTGTGTGCTTGTGCTCCAGCTCCCTTTGTGCGACTGTTGGCGTTTCCGTTTCCGCTGTTTAACAAGCGACTTTTGGCAACAACAGCACAAACAACTCGGGTGGGAGGAGGAGCAAAAGGCAGGAGGATCAGATCAGGAGCAGTGCCAATACCGTGTACCCTCTTGCGTGCCAAAAAAGCCAGGGGTTCAGCCCGAGCTCCAGCTGGAGCTTTCCATTTCCATTGCCATCCAGTTTTCCGCCGGCCGTGGAGCGGAAACAGTTTTCAGGGACCCCTCCTCATCCTCCTCCACCAATATTAGTTTGGGGCGGCAGCAAAACGCTTCCGGCAGCCAAAATGCCAAGAGTAGTTGCTGTTGTTGCCGGCCAGGGCCATTCGATGATTTTTCAATTTGCATTTGACACACAGAGGCAATGTCAAAGAGCAAATTGAAATGGCACAAGTCTGCTGGAACTTATAATCATATGCAGCGCACAGCCTTGAGAGTTCCGTCTACAGAATGAGAATCACAATCAGAATGAGATTCGGAATCAGAATCAAGCTTTGACTTTGTGCCCATCTCGTTGGCTTGGCTTTCAATTAGGTAATTGAGAGGCGTTGGCTGTACCGTGTTTAAGGTTCTACAGCCACTGTCCAGGTGTCCCGGAGTCCAGGAGTCCAGAAGGCCAGGTGACCATGTAAGTGTAAGTGGGCCATTTGACAGGGCCAAAGTTAAATTCGAATATTAAATGCAACCCCAGAGGGAGAAAGGCAGCATGGTGTTCAGTTCGGCATGTCAACTTCATTTGTTGAATGACATAAGTTATCAACGAAATTGCTGGAGAACTGACCCCGAGCAAATTGCGTTGGCGCCCCTTTTAACTTTATCTGGCAGTCGGTAAGCCCCATGCAGAACCCTCACTTTGTTGCAACCAGTTCGTTCCATTTCATTTCACTTACACACCCTCATGCAGGCACTGTGAAAAACTAGATATACTACCAAATGTTATATTTTACTAACGAGAAAATTTAAATGCACTAAAGCAACCTCAAGGTATTAAATCAAGAGTATATTGGTTATACCATTCATAGACTCTTGAATAAAAAGGGAACCGCGAATTCTACAGCAAGAGGAACTTATATTTACCACACTGACATTTTTGATGGGTTTCGTTACTTAGAGGTATAGATTTATTTATGAATAACATAAGACCGTGAATTCTTTAGAAAAAGAAAAAAAACATTTATTAAATATTTCAGTGGTCTTAATCAATTGATGCTACTATACTATATTATACTACTAATAGCTAAGCAGGGCTATGTGATTACAAAAAAGTATAGTGGCATCGTCATAGAGAATAACAAGTTTTGCGTACCCTTTTCTCCCAGTGCATCTACGCACACTTACACTTACATGCCAATAATCTGCACGTCAGTCCCTGGTTGTATGCAATTGTGTGTTTGCCTTCATTTCAATCTTTTGCCACTTAACAAATGCTCACCCAAGCGCCCCGGGAAGCGGGAAGTTGCCCCAGAAACCCAGGGAATCCAAGGGGTAATGGAGGGGGAAAGGAGCTACTGCATAAGTTTAATTTTATTATACGAAAACAATGCAACAAGCAAGGACATTCCGCACAAGAGGCAGCTGGCAGCAATATGGCAATTTGTTCAAAGGATTTAGAGCTGCATTTAGAAGCCAATAAAGGCAAGTTAGCAGGCAAATTGTGTGGGCGAAAGTAGCGAACAATCAGCAGTTGGCGCCCAACGACTCAAGTGGATGCAGGATCGAATTTATACATATATACAAGGGTGGTCAAAAGTATTTTCACAAAAAAAAAGTTAAATATATTCATAATTTGAACTTACATCTTGTTAACTTTGGCATCAATGGAAAGGTAATTTAAATGCCGTTTGAATGATACAATACATTTCTTAACACATTCAATACTTATTGAAAAGGACGAATTTGTGTGAAAATGTCCTTTTTGAACTTTTTTCCTCGACTTGAAAACTTAAATTTTTTGATGCAAAAAGTTTCTTCAAACAAAAATAATAGTAACTGGAAAAAGAATTTTTCAAAAATCATTTTGCTTATATTTTTTATGATTTTTTGAAAATGCTTAGAAACATGCATTTTAGCCATATTTTTCTCTTTTTCATACAAATTTTTTCCGACAGTGTCACCTTTAAAAAATCATAAAAAATATAAGCAAAATGATTTTTGAAAAATTCTTTTTGCAGTTACTATTATTTTTGTTTGAAGAAACTTTTTGCATCAAAAAATTTAAGTTTTCAAGTCGAGGAAAAAAGTTCAAAAAGGACATTTTCACACAAATTCGTCCTTTTCAATAAGTACTGAATGTGTTAAGAAATGTATTGTACCATTCAAACGGCATTTAAATTACCTTTCCATTGATGCCAAAGTTAACAAGATGTAAGTTCAAATTATGAATATATTTAACTTTTTTTTTGTGAAAATACTTTTGACCACCCTTGTATATATTAGCTTAGCATACATGTGGGGACTTTCGGAAATGGCAATTGTTGTAGGGGAACTTTGACATGATTTATAAAAATTTAGCTGCATATCACTCATTTCAATAAATTATTTGTTTCCATTTATTTATTGATGTTGAATGAGAAATCAAAACTTTTTTCTACAAAAAATAGTCACCGAAATTTTCATTAAAATGTCAATGAAATTGTTTGCTAAAATTAAATCCGGGTTTGAAAATAAATAAGAAAATCTGTTGGTTCAATAATATATTAAATTCAAACTGCTATTCAAATAGAGTTATTTAATTAAAAGCGAGTTAGAAATTACGCATTTATTGGTAGGGCAAAGGGACAATTTTTGCATTTGTTTTTAAAAGTTATATTTTTATTTATTTCCCAATAATGCAGTACTGTTTTACCTTGAATATTCCATACAAGAACATCGATTTAAAGACTTTCCTTTGGGTGATATACATCATTTAGCTGACGATATGGATATTTAAAGCCCCTTTAATCAGGTCCTTGGACGAGCAGATCTCCCTGTGGTGTCAGTGGCCAGGGAACTCTGCTGGGAGACTCGCTTCCTTCGGCCGTAATTTGCCATAAAATAAGCATAAATTGGATCAATTTACGAAAAGCTCTGTTACAATTGCACAGCGAGCAGTGGGCCCACAATAAGAACGCTGCCATATATAGTTACAGTTGCAGTTGCGACGGAGCAACTACCATCTCGCAGATACCATCTAGCAGATATCATCCACCCAACCCATCCTGGCCAGAGTTCCATGTCAAACGGCGGAGGCTGGGTCCTGGGGTAATGGCCATCTAAGGCGGTTGCTCTGCTGACAGCCCTGTGGTTTCTGTCACGCGCATTGAATCTGAAGCTGATTCTCCAGCTGAAGCCGATGCCTCGGTTGCATTTCACTTGACGTCCTCTCCCACTTGTCGTCATCGCTGTCAGTGCCGTTGAGGAGGAGTCCTGCGAGTCCTGCAAGTCCTTCGAGTTGTTCTTGCCGTCCGAGGAGCCTCCGTCATCCGGCTGCTTAATGTCAACTCTTGGCGTTTTGTCTTAGCAGCCACATAAAAAAATTGAATTTATGATAGGGACTTTGGGTGTTTTTCGCATTGTGCTGGCCACGCAGATTTTGCACCGATAGCTTTTGGCCTGGCTCAGCAACTCAATCCCATCGTAATGCTGCTCCTCCGGCTGCCAGCGGATTTCATTTCAGCTCCCTAACGGAAATCAACTGACCGAACTGGCGAATTGCAAATTTCAAGTGAATTTCGCACTTTTCAATCTAAAATTTCATTAATTTCAGCGGTGCACTTACACTTAAAATTACACATTTTTATACATTTCAGATTTAATTTGATTTTACTATTGCTCAATTTTCAAAAGGCGATTTGTCAATTGTATAAAAAAGAGGGATTTGGTTTTGCTGGTGTTTTTATTTTTCCGGAAAATCTTTTTATCTAAGATTTCTTAAAATAACCATGATTATCTTGGGGATTTTAATGGTAAATGGAAAAATGGAATTATGGGTAAATACATATTTAATTTTTTTTAACAAAATTATGTTAAGAAAATAGAATTTTTTAAAAAGGAAGAATTTTCAAAGAGGTATCGCTATAAAACATAGTTTAATAATGATATGTTTACCCAAATGTCTGACTGTTTTCCCCAGATTATTATTTTTGTTGTAATGATTACTACTTAGTACCTGTTTTTTTCAAGTGCACTTGCTCCATTCACGAAATGGTTCCTTTAGTGCTGCTAACCAAACACTCAGTCAGCGGGCTCATTATTTTTAGTAACTGCCTTGCTGCATGTTTATAATGCGGCTGCACATTTGGTTTTTAGTAATTCTGGATTTGGCTGATATTAGCCCGGCTGTGGCGGTCCCCACGTGTATTTCTATATTTCCCCCCGAAAATATATATGTTTTTGGTTTTTAGAGGGGGTGGAGCGGAACTACACATTTGGCTCCATGTTTGCCGCTGCTGTGCTCCGTGCCCAGAGAATACTTTAATGATGTTGTTTTCTTCGAATTTCAGTTTATTTATGCAGTCATGTGTGCCGCGGCTTGTTTACCAGGCATTGCATTATATAATTTCAGTTTGCAAAATCAACATGTGGCAATGGCTGCTGTTGGTCATGCTGCCTTTTGGCTCGTATAGCGTATATGGTATATGCGGCTTTGGGCCACATTCTGTATGGCTGGCCGTATCGTTATTGAGTTGGTTCCCAGTTTTTAGTATTCAGTTTCCAGTTTTCGGATCCCAGTTACCCAGTGTTTGCGCATTCGGAGCTGCCACACAAAAAGCTGGAGTCGCCCCCGTGTGCGAAATATAAATGAATTTGTTCAGTCGAAGCGCGTTGAGTTTTTGGTGCCATTCAAAATGGGTTCCGTCCCCCATTTCCATTGCCATTTCACCGCCCCCCATCTGTACCTGACACAAGGCAAGGCAGCCACCGAAAATTTCATATTCATAATTTAATTAAATTAACATTTTGTTGAATTATGTACTTACATGACTGTGGCACAAAATATGGTTTAGGCATGGCACGGCATGTCATGTGTATGGCCCAAGGGATTTACATCTTTGCCTGGATCCCCAACCCGCGGAATTTCACCCATATTGAATTGCCTCCGAGTAGCCAGGGCAAAATATTCCCATATATTTGTTTGGCATAAGTGCAGCAGACCAGAAAACCCACATAAAAGTGGGTTAAGCCAAAGAATGGGAAAATTAGTGGTAATAGATAAAGCTAGGGGTCTTTACAAGCAGATTTAAACGGTTCTTAGTATATGGATTTAAATATATAATTAATAATAAAATATAACTATCTTGATAAATGTACTGCAGTGTTTAAGAAATATTAATAGTTATAATACTATCCATCCTTTATAGGGGAATTTTATATTTGATTTCTTTTATAAAGCTGACGTTTTTCCACCAAAAATTCCCTAAGTCAGTTAAAAGAATAGTTATATTTATAAACTGAATATGTTTATCCTTTAAAATGGACACAGCTAAGATGTCTGTAACAGTGCCAAAAAACAAGCAGCAACATCCGGAGACAAGTGTTTAAATTACATACGACATTGTTCGAATTTGTTTATCTCGATTTTTTCGCCAGCTTTGTGTCATTGAAGGCGCTTTTGGCAACGAGACTGAGACTGAGACAGGCGAAATCACACTCATACTCACCTGACCACCTGACCACCTGACCACCTGACCATTGTCCTCCTGGCAAGGATACTCACGAGATCGAGGGGATGGAATGGGATGGGATGTGTCACTTGTAGCAATTTGAAGTTTACAGGGTCACTGGGGACCTCGTTGGGGACCTCGTTGCCCATAAAGGATGGCAAAAACTTAAAGACAATGGCAGGCAGGCGGACGTAACAAAAACGTAATCTACTCAACAACTTACTTTGCTTATACTACAAGGATGGGGATCTGAAATCAGTGTTTGCGGATGTGGAAGTGGCTATGGATGGGGGGTGGTGGTCTCTGGGTTATTGTCTTGGGCATCTTCTTCTCCTCTTCGATTCGAGGACGACATACGACAAGTTTTTCGAATAAAACCAATACAAGACGCTGGCGACACACTTAAGTATGAACAAATAACAAACTAAATAAAATGCCAAAGACACCAGCCCGAGGGGGCTTTGAATTGGCCGGGCCAGCAACAATAACTGTTTGGGGAAGGTCTTAGCCGGGCTATATATACATATATACCCATATATATTTATATATGAAAATCTGCTTTGGCTTTGTGAAAAAAAAAAATCGTATTTAATTTTTGGTTTTGTTTTCCCTGCTTGCGGATTGTGTTTTTATTTTTGCATACAGCATCAAAGTTTTTGCTACTTGAAAATGTGAAGCAGATAAAAATAATGGAAAAGTTTTGCTCACTTTTTGTGAGGAAAGTGAGAAAGTGGATGATGGTTCCTTCTGCCAGTCCATATAGAGCCATATGCTAGTCTTCGGTTCGGTTTCTTTGGTCCTTTGGCCTGCAAGTGGCAGCGTCTTAAGGTGGCAACTACTTAAAGTTCAACTTTGGCTTAAGCACTCGCTGCAGGCTGCAATTCCTCGTTGGGGGTGTGACACCTTTTTCCACCGGTAACAAGGCCATTTTATTTATTACCCTACCCGGTTTCTTTGTTTCCACTCCAGTGCTTTGTTCTGAATCACGGGTTTTTATTGCCGACGCTGCCTGCCCTACTAAGCTGCAAAGTCCTTAGATAATAATCCGGCTTTCTCTAGCTTCGCTTAATAATAAATGACAATGGTACTTGGCTTAGTTTAACTAATCGGATTGGAAGTTCATTGAGTGCATTCGAACCAATTAAATGCTCACATGCTAATGATGCACCGATTCTATAAATTCGCTATAAAGGTGAGTGAAATGCGAGTGAGCTGGGAATCGCGTGAATTGGGATAATCCGCTGGTTTCCAAAGGGGAAAGCATTTCCAACACCTAGGAATAGTCTCACCTGGCTGAAAGTGCACCTGTGTGGGGGTGTGTCGGTGTGAGCCACAATGGCAACTAATCAGCTTTTTGTGCAACACGCTCGAGTGTTGCCTAAGGTGGTAATGGAATGATTCGGCACTGGATTTGCCTGTCTGACTACACTACACTACACTACCAAACGTTTATTAAAAAAGGACGGTTATGCGACGAAAGATGTTTTGACAGGATGATATTATAACAAATGCAACCGAATTTGTGTTTTAATATTCGGTCATAATATTGTGACTTAATTAACATAATGTTTATAAAGGAAGATTCTTAATCAATAAGTACTGAGTATTGGTTCGGTAACTAAGATTTTTGTTCTAAAAGTCAAAAATGTGGTTTTCTTAAAATGATACACATTTATTGAAAATCACTTCATTCTTTTTTCAAACAAGTTCTGTAATAAAGTATACATTTTTATACCCGTTACTCGTAGAGTAAAAGGGTATACTAGATTCGTCGGAAAGTATGTAACAGGCAGAAGGAAGCGTTTCCGACCCCATAAAGTATATATATACTTGATCAGGATCACTAGCCGAGTCGATCTAGCCATGTCCGTCTGTCCGTCTGTCCGTCTGTCCGTCTGTCCGTCTGTCCGTCTGTCCGTATGAACGCTGAGATCTTGGAAACTATAAGAGCTACAATACTGGGATTAGGCATGCAGATTCCTGAGATTCCTGCGCAGCGCAAGTTTGTTTCAAAAGAGTGCCACGCCCACTCTAACGCCCACAAACCGCCCAAAACTGTGGCTCCTACAGTTTTGATGCTAGAACAAAAATTTTAACTGAAATGTATTGTTCTCATCAATACCTACCGACTGACCTAAAAAAAGTTTGCCACGCCCACTTTAACGCCCACAAACCGCCTACAAACTTCAAAAAATCGTAAATATGAACGCGGATATCTCGGAAACTATCAAAGATAGAGTATTGGGATTTCAGATTTAGATTCCGTAGCCTTGTACGCAGCGCAAGTTTGTTATGCGAATATGCCACGCCCACTCTAACGCCCACAAACCGCCCAAGCCTGTGGCGCCCACAATTTTTATGCTAGATTAAAAATTTTAACTGAAATGTATTGGTCTCGTCAATGCCTATCGATTGATCCAAAAAAAAATTTGCCACGCCTACCCTAACGCCCACAATGCTTAAATCTGTCTTCCGCCGGTAGGTGGCGCATTTAAATCTCGCTTTGCTGCTTGCATATCTCCATTTCCCTTTGGTCCCTTTAGCTGAGTAACGGGTATCTGATAGTCGAGGTACACGACTATAGCGTTCTTCCTTGTTTTTTTTTTGGAAAAAGAAAATTTATTAACATTATTTAATATTTTCTATGTAGATATTATTGTTTTTATAATCGAAAATCTGACGCTTTAACAAAAAAACTCAATTTAAGAATGTCTCTAGGACTTTATTCTCGTTCTATAAGTGTAAGCTTACAGTTCGGTAATATAATTTTCGAAACTCATGGCTTTTGAGGCCTCAATCTTTTCCGTGTGTACCTGCAACTTTTCCGTTGTTTCACTTTGGGGAGCTGAATTTCACTCGAAAGAGGCAAGGCAGTGAACCGTGTAGGTAGTACCCCTCGGTAGTACCGCCCCCCCACTGAATCCACCACCCACTGCACCACCCACCGAACCACCCACTGCACCAGCACTCGTGGCTGTGATTTATTTACCGTTGAAATTATCTTGTTTTGCGGTTTGATGCATCGCATTGCCAAAGTAACTTTATTTTGCACTCGAAACCTTTTTGCACTGCACCGCGCAGAGATAAAAATTTACGTTTCGGCTTTCATTTTCTTTTTGTGTGTTCTTTTTTTTTTGAGTTTTCTGTATGTTTTTTTTTTGTTAGCCCATGCTCCTCACTTTGTGTTGCTAACTTTTCAACTAACGTCGACTTGGGTGAAAATTGACTTTACAGGGATCCCGGGAAACCGGGGCTACCGGGGCTACCGGGGATTCCCCCCTGCTAGGCGTTCTTTTAGTGCATAAAACTTTTGTGTTAGACTATCAATATTTGCGCCTGTGAGGGCGGACTGTTTATCTAGCTGCAGTTTGAAGTTTGTGTGCATGCTGCGGTCGAGCTGGGGATTCAAGCCTCTATAGAGTCTACAGATGGGTTGCGATGGCGAAAACGCAACACTTTAGTTTAATTGGTAACCAGGCGAGCTGTGTACATTTTTAAGTAAGAGTTAATATTTAGGGGTTTCAGTTCGGCTTGCTCTGCTAATTTGACACTTGAATTTGAAAGTTTTGGTGGACAGCGAGAGTTTTGGAGATTCTGGTTTACTGGCCAGGCCGCATACACGAAAATGCCATATCAAAGCAGACCACACACGTCACAATCACACACACAAAAACACACACAAGGGGGCATAGTCCTTTGGTGTGTTTTTCTAACCCCTCCCCAGGCCCCATAACACCAAAACACCCCGCCCATGCAAATGAGTGTGACACCGTGTGTTTATCATGCTTAAATAGCTTACACAATTATAATAATCCCCACTGCCACTAAATGCAGACAATGTCCATGGAAAACACACACAATTTTCGGGCCAGCACAATGGGACGATCGAAAATCAATTGTCAAATTAAACAATTTCAAAATAATAATTAAAAATGACTATCTTGTTTTCGCCGGTATTAATAGATTTAAATATTGCATTTCAATTACAATTTTATTTGACATCTTTGCCATACAAAATTCAATTGTTTAACACGGCCCATGGTAGCCGTAGTTTGTTTGCCAACTATTTTTGTTTGCAATTTATTTGAAAATTGAATATAAATTATTTACTAAAAAAACATTAAAGGCGGGACAAGTGAGAGAGTGGCCAACAAAGGCGGAACATGGCTCTGTAATTTTAATTAAAACAAACAAACGGACGCAGGATGGTGAGAACTACACGGATCGGTACTTATATACATGCATACATGTAGGACCAGTGCCGGAGGTCCTGGCCGATTATATTCTTGTTGTATCGTTCAACTTTTGCCCATAACCGTTGGTTGTGGAGGTTTAGGGGGGGGGGGGGGCATGATTTGTTTGTTTGTTTGCTGTAGCTGTCATTATAAATTTCATTTCAGCCAGAACGGAAGTCTGTATGTCTGCGCGCTTGGGCTTACCAATTTTAATGAGGTGATATCGAAACTTTCAGCGGGCGCAATGGGAACCCACTCTAATTGGCAAAACAAAAAAGTGTATGTGTGCATTGTGAATTAATAATGAATTGAAACACATCGAACCTTTAAGCAGAACCCTTTGTGCGCCGCAATTTAACCGCATTGACCATTGATTGAGTTACAGGTTGCCGGGCAGCTATACTATGTGTATATACTGAATGACGATGCGTACTGGACTGCCAATGGTATTTGCACATTAGTCCAAATTCAATAATAATGGCGAATGCTAAACAGAAACTAATTGCAATTTGCATGTAGTTTCTCCAACCAGTAATTCAAATGCCAACTGTTTATTGAGTTACTTCATAATTACAATGGCACACCGATGTTGTGCGAGTTTTTGGTCCTTACCTGGGGGTTTTCGTCCTGACTTCAAATCTGAATATGCCAAACATGGCTTTCCGCTTCCAAATATAATAAGTATTACATCCTGGGTATAGGTATACTTACTAATTGATTTCCTGAATTTAAAACATCTTAGTTGTAAAAAGATTTTTTGTATTTAACTAATGGTTAAATATTCTTGTTGAAATTTTAAACAGTATAATAATATAATTAAAATTTTTTTTTTGTTTGATTTAATATATTTTCTTATCCCATCTTTTTATCGCCGTTATAAGTGCAATCAGCGATTTAATGAGTTCAAATGCTCTATTGCCAACATGAAAACCGCAAATGTAACTGCCAATTCGTAGGCCAAAGGCAGGCAATTCTTGCCCGGACCCTCAAAAGTAGGCCCACAGATTATGGCCAAACTATTGGCCTGACCAGTAATATCATAAATTCATTACCCACAAGGCAGCTAGCCACGCCCCCTCGAACCGCGGTAATGAGCTTTCACATTTTCACATTTCAGCAGAACAGCTCATCATCAGCCTGCCTTTCTGCCTTCCGGCCGCGCCCCCATTACCGGGAATGACTATTGAAAAACGGTTGACCAAAAATGACGCGCAAATGTTGGCAACATTAAATTAAAGCGCCGGCAAACTGGCTCAAACCGCACGCGAAAATGTATGCATATAGATCAGGCAACGTGGCCCGCTCGCTGATTGACGTGTGCCCGTCAAACTACTGCTAATTTGTCGGGGGGTGTCTAGGAATCTCCCCCCAGAAGCACCCACCTCTTTAAAAAAAAAATATAGAAAAAACGGGAAACAACCAAAACAAGGCAAACGCGGCCAAGCCAAACCAAAGCAAACAACAACAGCACAGCAGCTGGAGCAACTGAGTGTGCGAGTGTGCGAAATGTGCCGAAATTCCATCAAAGCGACGTTTTACGGATAAAACATTTGCATATTTTGATTGGACACGCCCAGTTGTGTGTGCACAGTGGGCGCAGTGGGCAAACAATGGGACGACGCCGCTTTTGGGGACGGTTTGGCTCGGCCTGGCATGCAGCTAACAAACAGCGACGTGTGCTAGGCCCAGGCAGCAACAACAAGGGGCAACAAGAGCACTGAAAAAAAATATATGATTAAAAATAAAAATTGGACTATTAGCACATTGCATTCAATGTTGCGTAACATTAAATACAAGACATATATAAACACACGGTTTAGTTTACAAATATATCAAGGTTGAAAGTAATAGATACGATAATGGCTTACATATTTACTTATAATATTTTACGTCATTAAGAAACAGACATTTCGTATTAAAAGCAAATAATGTTTTTACAGAAAATGAAATTTTTGGATTAACTAAGGTTTCGTTTTTAGTGATAAGGCACAGCAGCAACATTGGTGGCAGCAGCAGCAACATCAGCAACAGCAACACAATGGCGGCAACTATGGTCGCGATAAGGGAGTCGGGAATCGGTAGAGGGGATTCGGGGACTTGGGGATTCGGGAATTGGGGTCTCCCAACTGGACACGCCCACTGGACGGAGTGGGGCGGGACGGGGCGGGGCGGTCAACTGCCTGACTGGTCTATCATGCGGCTGACGTGACGTGACGCGGCAGCGATTTTTACACTTTGCACTTTTTTTCACAGCCCCATACCCAGGACATTTTAAAATATAAAAGGTAGATGGGCTCTATGAGGTGCCTAAAAATAGTATTTACATTTAATATGAAAAAGGAAGAACATCAATAAAATTGTTTTGTTTATCATCTAACATATTTTTTAATTTTTAACATGAAATCATATATCATGACAATAAACTGCACTTTTTTTTCCGATAATAAATCTTTTATAGGAAATACAATTTTTAATTTAAAATCATTCAAAATCATCACCTTATGGAAAATTAAATTTAAGGGGTTTTTCTTAAGCAGTGGCATTGCATAATTGGTATAAATTTATTATGCATTGTAAAATTACTTTAAAAAAAAAACTCATTTAAAGTTTACATTAATGCAAATTTATCATAACTTACATTGGTCTAGAGTCTAGACCTTGCCTGTTTTATTTGAACATTCATTGCCCTACAAATTTCATAGAAGATTCCATAAAAATCCTAATACTAAACGATTAGCTTTAAACTATCATGTTTATATAGCCCTTCCTAGTCGATTACTTGAATGATTTCCAGCATTTACGGCTTCCGATTTTGCTGGTCAGTGGCTCTTTGTTTTGCCTTTGTTTTAAACGCGCTTTTTAGTTGAGTTACCGCTTTTTTTCCGTGGCATTTTGGCGTCGTCATCCGTCGCTGTCGTCGTCGTGGGCAATAAATCTTCATTTTCGCTATTAAAATGTTGTAATATTTTCGCTTGTTTTTTAACGCGCTGCCGATTGTCCTTGCCGTTCTGCTGGTTAAAATATATTTTTGGAGTTTTGGTTTAAGAACCGCACAGTCGAAGCCGTAAATAAGAAATAGAGAATAAAAATTGAATGGCTCGACTTTGATAGCGGCCTTAGTTTTTTGTTCGATGATTTTATTTTTATTTAGGGGTGCCGCTTAGATTTTGTGTGCTTCTAAACGGATTTATGCCGGTTCGTAATTGATCTTTTGAGCGAAATTGCCCGGGCGATAAGCTATTCGATGCCAACTCGACTTTAATGCGTATTTATCTGAACCGAGCGACTGCTGATGTCATTGCTGACGCATTGCGTATACGCAGCGTGGCGCTGCCATTAGTATGTGGTCTTTTACAAAGAGTCGACGGTTCGGTGAATGCAAAATGCATGTTGCTATCGTGCTGCGACGAACCTTATTGCATTAAAATATTTGACACAATTGCAGCTTTATGGCAATTTGCAAATTGCATTGCACTCCCGTGGAGTTTCGCTTTTGGCTCCGGTTTGACTTTGTCAGGTGCACAACTCACAAGCTCACATTGTGTCAGCTGTGTCATTTTGAATAATTTCAGAGTGCGTGACAACATATTTTTTCCATCGCCTCGCATGCAAGTCAATCAATTTGGTTGGCGAGAAATATTGATAAGTAATTTTACTTTACGTGGTTTCATGAATATTTCATTTGCCAGGGCTTAAAAGTTTTGTACTAATAAATTGAATAAATTCCTATTAACGATTAAAGCTGTGAAATAAATTCACCAAAAATTCGATTCACATGCGAGCTGGGGTCATAAATCAAACTGTCTAAAATGGCATACATAAATTTTCATACTGGAAAAGGCATTTGCGATGAAATTAACACGCTGCGGCCCAGGACAACGTATCGTTGGCTGTGATTAATGCAACGCGGCGTATGCGTAACGTTTCGCTAGCTGTCTTTATTAATGGACGCTGATTTGCACATAAAGCACAGCACATACATATGAGCCGAGCGATAAAATGTGGCCAGGGCAGGGAATTTAAGGAGCAGGAGCAGCAGGAGGAGGAGGAGCCTACAAGGTGCTGGGATTAAACTAGATAGCTCAGGAGCAGCTCCCTGGGCTTTTGGTTGTGGCTTCTTGGCTGGAGGAGCAGCTACCCAGCCAGCCAGCCTGAGCTGCCTGGGCATTGTTGTAGAGTCATTAAGGTGTAAATTATACCACTAATTAGCCATTAAGTAGCAAACGGCAGGAGGCAGCGTTTAAGCACGTACATGCCAAAACAAAACGAGTTCTGCGTGCTGTGGGGGACTTAGAACTATATAGGAGCAATAAAATTTAATGAGCATATAAAATGTGAGAGTGAAAGGTGAATTCTGATAAAAATATATATATATCGAGTTTAAAGGTACTTATCCATCTGCTTGTCTTTAATCCTTTGCCAGTAATGCTGCCTGTATACATATATCGAGAGCAGAGCAACAAAGCAGAAGCGAGAAAAACAGCAGAAATAGTTTGAAAAAATATTGAATTCTTGAGACATAAACAAAGTGAAGGGGAGCGAGCTATAGAGCTATGGCTATAGAACTCCGGACTCCAGACTATTGAAGCAGAAAATCGAAAATTTATACAAATATGTTGAAAGGGGGGCTGGGAGTGAGCAGTGGAAACCGGGAAAATAGAGCAGCGCTTTGGCGTTCGGGAAATGTGCAGCGGCGGCAACAAAAGGAGCAGTAGTCCTTGTCTATGGCCAATGTGTTCCTGCTCCAGTGTGTGTGTGTTTGCCATGGCTAAATTTGCATTTATTTTCTGAGGGTATGTTCAAATGTGCAACGAACTGTGCTTGAGTAGAAGACAGGCGGAGTAGAAGAGCCAGTGCAATCAAAGACGAAGAACTGAGATCGCTCCTTCGTCCTGCTCCACTTTTTTCTCCAGTTTAGCCGCCGGCAGTTCGTGTCCATAGCATCCTTTGGCTCCGTTTTGCTCCCTTTTGCCGTGTCCATCTCGAAAACAGCACAAGACAAATGTACTAGCACAGCTGACCCTGCAGCCAAATCCAAATCCCGGCCAGAGATCCATCTGAGGAGTGGAGATCCACATTCACATTCACATTCACATTCGCATCCACCGAGACGGCAAATGCCTTTGATTGCTTTTAAAGTGTTCTCTGCTCGAAATTGAATTTGCCATTAGTCGCTGGCAACTTGTAAATTCAAATAAGCTCACCCCTCCAGGATCCTCATCGCCCACTGTTCCTGTGTTTTTCATTGCGTCATGCTGCATAATGAGCTGCAAAATCTTGCCCGGCTTACATGGCGTGTGAGTGACATTTAATTTGCCGTCGACAGCGTTCGCATAAAACTCAAATAGCGCCCTGGTGGAAATCTACCCTTAAACTAGTTAAGTAATTGTGCCTTAGTTTTAATGTAAAGAAAAAGGTTGCCCGCTGGAATAAAAGAGTTTATTGATTTTTGGGTTATGAATCTGAAAGCCATCGAAAATAGGGACAAATGGAACATGAACATGAACATGAACATTAAAAATGTAACACTCGCTTAAAATAAATATTTAAAAGTAGAATATTAAAGAATTCAATTACAAATTTATAGAGGTAACACACGTTTAAATCGGGATCGTATAACTCGAGTTATGGAACTTGGAAGTGCAGTTTTGGGCTCCCATTCTGAAAGCCATTGGAAATACGGAAAATCCGAACATGAAAATGGGTCAAAAATTGGACCCTCGTTAAAAATAAAAATTTTAATGTAGATTATTAGAGAATTCAATCACAAATCCATAGAGATATCCCACGTCTAAATCGGGATCATATAACTCGAGTTATGGAATTTGGAAATGCAGTTTTGGGCTCCCATTCTGAAAGCCATTGGAAATACGGAAAATCCAATCATGAAAATGGGTTCAAAACTGGACCCTCGTTAAAAATAAAAATTTTAATGTAGATTATTAGAGAATTCAATCACAAATCCATAGAGATATCCCACGTCTAAATCGGGATCGTATAACTCGAGTTATGGAATTTGGAAGTGCAGTTTTGGGCTCCCATTCTGAAAGCCATTGGAAATACGGAAAATCCGAACATGAAAATGGGTTCAAAAATGGACCCTCGTTAAAAATAAATATTTTAATGTAGATTATTAGAGAATTTAATCACAAATCCATAGAGATATCTCACGTCTAAATCGGGGTCGTATAACTCGAGTTATGGAATTTGGAAGTGCAGTTTTGGGCTCCCATTCTGAAAGCCATTGGAAATACGGAAAATCCGAACATGAAAATGGGTCAAAAATTGGACCCTCGTTAAAAATAAATATTTTAATGCAGATTATTATAGAATTCGATCACAAATCCATTGAGGTATCCCACGTCTAAATCGGGATCGTATAACTCGAGTTATGGAATTTGGAAGTGCAGTTTTGGGCTCCCATTCTGAAAGCCATTGGAAATACGGAAAATCCGAACATGAAAATGGGTTCAAAAATGGACCCTCGTTAAAAATAAATATTTTAATGTAGATTATTAGAGAATTTAATCACAAATCCATAGAGATATCTCACGTCTAAATCGGGGTCGTATAACTCGAGTTATGGAATTTGGAAGTGCAGTTTTGGGCTCCCATTCTGAAAGCCATTGGAAATACGGAAAATCCGAACATGAAAATGGGTCAAAAATTTGACCCTCGTTAAAAATAAATATTTTAATGCAGATTATTATAGAATTCGATCACAAATCCATAGAGATATCCCACGTCTAAATCGGGATCGTATAACTCGAGTTATGGAATTTGGAAGTGCAGTTTTGGGCTCCCATTCTGAAAGCCATTGGAAATACGGAAAATCCGAACATGAAAATGGGTCAAAAATTGGACCCTCGTTAAAAATAAATATTTTAATGCAGATTATTATAGAATTCGATCACAAATCCATAGAAGTATCCCACGTCTAAATCGGGATCGTATAACTCGAGTTATGGAATTTGGAAGTGCAGTTTTGGGCTCCCATTCTGAAAGCCATTGGAAATACGGAAAATCCGAACATGAAAATGGGTCAAAAATTGGACCCTCGTTAAAAATAAATATTTTAATGCAGATTATTATAGAATTCGATCACAAATCCATAGAGATATCCCACGTCTAAATCGGGATCGTGTAACTCGAGTTATGGAATTTGGAAGTGCAGTTTTGGGCTCCCATTCTGAAAGCCATTGGAAATACGGAAAATCCGAACATGAAAATGGGTTCAAAATTGGACCCTCGTTAAAAATAAAAATTTTAATGTAGATTATTAGAGAATTCAATCACAAATCCATAGAGATATCCCACGTCTAAATCGGGATCGTATAACTCGAGTTATGGAATTTGGAAGTGCAGTTTTGGGCTCCCATTCTGAAAGCCATTGGAAATACGGAAAATCCGAACATGAAAATGGGTCAAAAATTGGACCCTCGTTAAAAATAAATATTTTAATGCAGATTATTATAGAATTCGATCACAAATCCATAGAGATGTCCCACGTCTAAATCGGGATCGTATAACTCGAGTTATGGAATTTGGAAGTGCAGTTTTGGGCTCCCATTCTGAAAGCCATTGGAAATACGGAAAATCCGAACATGAAAATGTGTTAAAAATTTGACCCTCGTTGAAAATAAATATTTTAATGTAGATTTTTTGAGAATTCGATTACAAATCCATAGAGGTATCCCACGTCTAAATCGGAATACAATTACTAAAGTTATGAAATTTAGAAGTTGAGGCTTGAGTCCCCTTTAGAAAAACGTTGATACGTAAAAATCTAACACGAAAATGGGATAAAAATTTTACCTTTGCCCAACAGAAATATTTGAATTTAGAGTATTAGATAATTCGATCACAAACTCATAGAGCTATCCCAAGTCCAATTCGGAGTCCAACTGCTTAAGTTATGAAATTAAGAAGTTCAGTTTTGGGTTCCCATTAGAAATATGAAAAGAATCAAACATGAAAATGGGTTACACATATGACCCTCGCTTAAAAGCTCCCTTTAAAGGTAGAATATTGGATAATTGAACTGTTTTAAACTGCTTCTAAAAAAATTAAAATTCATTAACTACATCTTTTATTAAAAAAAAAAATATAGCTACTTAAAAACAAAGGGTCCTTAATCAAATCGCGACTCGTCTTTCGTTTCAGATTTGGCGCCCCACCAATGGAGATTATTTATTGGAGGGCAGGCAGTTCGTTGGAGCACTAAAATTCGGAAGCCAACCGGATCTGCAGCACGCATTTTACAGCTAATAACAAATGACCCGAGGTTGCTTGTCGTCGGCCACGTTTTTCAGCCGGGCACGTACGCATAAATTTCGACAAGGCCGTTGGATATCCTTTTTTTGTTGCCCGAGTCAGGTGGGCTGAACCCACTGCCCCTGCTTTAGTCCTTCAGTCCCTTGACGTTGGCCCATAAACATAATGACCAGCTATTATGGCCGGTCGGCTCGGCTTGCAGGGCAGCAGAAAACACATGTTTGTCAGTCAAGTTATGTGCCAAGTGTAACATATTTTAAATAATTGATGAGCGAACCCGACCCGGCAGCTGTTCCTGGTTCCTGGTTTCTCTTCCTGCGGAAATCCAGATCGAGCCCGCCCCGTGCTGTATATTTGCATGGAAAAGCCTTTGGCTGGCCATCAATTAGACGCACTGCCTGCCGACATGGCTGTCACTTTTTGCTGTCGACGCCAGAGATTCAAAAGGGGCGCCGGCTGGAAATGCCTTTGGCCCATCCGTTTTCTTGCCGCAGGCGGTGCATACATTACAAACACTTCAATTTCCGTCTGCCAGTCAGTCCACTTCAGAAGTCGAAGCCATGGCCGTAGCCAAGGCCTGATTCAGAATCAGTTTTTTTTCGCCCATCCCACCCTCCGAACCAGACAACTGTAATCAAAGCAAATTAATTATCTATGTCCTCCGTTGTACGGCGCCTTTTTTCAGCCATCTCGCTTATATACTCGTACCTTTCAAGCCTTTCATGTCCGGCACAATGTCGTCTGGCGCTGTCAGGACGCTCCACCCGGTCCACTCGGTCCACTCGGCTGTCTGCCTCGATGGCAGGCGGCAAAAGGCAAGAGTTAAACGACGGCCATTGATGCCCGGTTTATAATTCAATGTGCAGCCGCACTCCAGAGCACATACTCATCGAAGGAATACCAGCAATATCTTCCATTCCCTCAAAAGAAGTCTGCAAAAAAGTGCAAATGCCAAAACAATGACAGACACGGCAAATAAAGGACCTGCTGGGAATTATAGAGGGAGAAGTGCGAGATGAGTCTGCCGATTGGCTTTTGTCAAAATTTTTAATTAATATTTCAAAAGGTACACTTGGGAAAATAGCTTTAAAAGGGTTAAATTAATAAGACAAATAATATCAACTTTTACACAAAAAGTATTTAGAGTTGTAGAGAGTTGTAAATATATTTTCTTTTAGTGATTTTCTTTTTCGAACTTAGAGTGAAACTAATGAAGTTAGTTACCGAAATCCTTTTTGCCATGGTGAAACCAAATCAGTTGCCCTGCTTAGAGCCAGTTTAGTTTCAACATGCGGCTCCTAATCACATCTATCTTGCTTATCCTAGGGCTCGACTATAGTGCTTCCATGTGGTTAAAAAGGTACATCGAGAACTACCATAGACCCACATACCGCAATCGTGCCCACAGTTCCAGTAAACACGTGAACTACAATCGTGAGGCTCTCGAGAATCGGGATAAGGCGCGTACGTTGGAAACCCACAGCACGCCTCCCTTTGATCCCGAAAAGCACGTGTCCTACTACGTAAATGTCCTCAATGAGGGATCTGTGATCTGTGCAGGGGCCCTGATCTCTCACAGGATGATCATCACATCGACGCACTGCTTCTATGCCACAGGAACGGATGCGACTTATGAGTATACGGCCAAAAAAATGACTATACTGACTGCCATTGATTTCGCACCGAATACGGAACCCCACCAGGTGAAGGCCTTTTTCATGCCGGTGAACCGGGATGACCACTTTATCAACCATGTGGCTCTACTCGCCCTGGCCGAGAAGCTCAAGAAGAGCACATATCGCTATATTCCCCTGAATCGCAAGAAGCCCAAAATGGGTGATGACGTTAAGATGGCCTTTTTAGGACCACCCACGTACAAGGTCACTCTTTACAACACCCGTGTTTTTGAATACGATCGTTGCCGAATCCACTACGGTCTGAAGGACCTTTTCCACATCTCCACCCTTGAGCCGGACTTCTTCTGTGTGAGGAATAAGAAACACTCGAAGAAGAGCACCTGCAGCACCCGACCCGGAGATCCCTTACTTGAGGATAATAAGCTGGTGGGAATTAATATATACGGAGAGCACTGCGACGAGGACGATGACAGCACTAACATGGACATATACATACCGATCAGGGTTGTCGTACCATTCATCCAGATGGCCACTGATGCGCTAAGGGCTTTCACGTCCACGGGTCCCTACAATACCTCGTTGAAGGCCCCGTTATCACCTCTGCTTCAGTCCTTGGCCGATAAGGATCCCAATATTTACGTTGGCGTCAATGTTCCTGAACTTCCCTTCGATGATCCCCTTAATGGTGGAACCCCTGAGGACGACAACGGTTCAATGGAGCACCATGTTGAAGAAGCTCACGAATATTATTAGATCTGTTCACAAAACATCTAAGAATATAAGCTTTAATTATTAAGAATAATTTCAGAGATAACATTTGTATTTTCTTATATAAAAAAATATTAGTTTCTTGTTAAATAAACGTCGTAGTTGGGATATATGTTTTCAATATAAATATAATCAAATTGGTGTGAAAAATCAAGTGTTGGTGTCTCAAATTGATTATGTACTTTATCGTAAAGGGAAATATAATATTATAAAGTCAGTACCAGAGGCTTCCTTGCATAACGATGCTGCGTTCACTCTGGATTTTTCAAATCCTGCTTCTGGTAGTCCTAGCAAATAAATCGGAATCCAGCAAGACACACTTTCATCGCTATATGATGGGCGAATATAAAGCGCAGCACAATCCAAAAACACAAATGGACTACAAACGAACTCGTACTGCAAACAGTGATGCTGAGGCGGTACCAGGTGAATTAAATGGTACTGTGCATTATGGCACCTCCAAGGAGCCCGTGGTGAGGTTGACTAAGTCAGGAAAGAAAGTACTGCTCCATGAGCTAATGGTCCGCATCTATCAACATAACAAGTACATCTGCATGGGAACTGTGATTTCCGAGAAGCTAGTGATCACCGCATCAACCTGTTTCGATGATGGAAGCCCTGATGTGGTGTCGATGAAGATGTTCGACGATGAGATCCTCGACGGGTTCAAGGTGCCCCTAAACAAGACTTTCCTGAAGGACGCCGATTCTCTGCTGGTCGCCATTAAACTACCCAACTCCCCCCACAATTCCAGTGTAATCGGCGACACAGTGAAGCTCTGCGACATGGAACTGCAAAACTACAGTCCCGTTGAATTGCCACTTTGGATTCGAAGTCGCCACAGCGTTCACTCGCAGATAACTTACACAGAGCCTATCCAGGAGTGCCGGCATCGTCTGAAGGATCCGAGAGGAGTTGTGGCCACCAGTACAATGATCTGTGTGAAGAATATGAAGTATACTGCCCTATGCCAGCACGCCGTTGGGAATCCCCTGATTCATCACGATGAGATATGTGGCATCAACGTGGCGGGCCATAATTGTCCCGCCTTCACTGGAGTCGATTTATATCTTAGGGTCTACGATGCTCTCGACTTCTCTATAAAAGGCATGGAAATCATTAAAAACAGCCATATAGAAGATACAATATTGTAAAAGCTCTAGAAAAATGAGTTTTCCCATATGTACAGTTTATCCGAAACCATATTTAAATACCATTAGAAATCCATTAACAATTTCCAAATCGCTAGCTTTTTTTTCCTAAAAGCCATGTAATATTATAGCAGAAGTCAGTTTCAAATATCATCATGTTGAAAGTGGGCATATTTTTTCTTTTGGCTTTGCTAACTCTTAGTCCAGGCGATTCAGGTGTAAAACATCTCAAGATGAACTATAAAAATGGTAACTGGCGTCCACACTTTGGCTACCGACGCAGTCACTACGCAAATAGTCATGGTTGATTCCATCAGTACCTTTAGGATTTGATGAAAGGCAGTTGGAAGAAGCACAATTCCAGATTTACTAAATAAAAAATGTAAATACCGTAAATAATTAAAGAGACCCATTATCATTTCTTAAATCGGTTCCATTGCCTTTTAAAATAGGCGAGTCAAATCTTAGGCACTTAGAAGGCCTCATTTCAGTCAGTTAAATTTAGTTTTATCTGTGATCATGCTAAAAATGGGTAAACTTTTTCTGGCTTTGCTGGGTATAAGCCACGTCAAACTTTTGTTAGCTGGACCGCCCCTGGAGGATTATCTGGTGCGTATGAAGGTCAACGGAAAGCTCATCTGCAGCGGAATTGTTGTGAATCGGAGAGAGGTCTTAACGGCTGGGTATTGCAAGCCTGATCGGCATGCGGAGAAATTCATTCTGGTATTCTCCGATGGCTCTACAAACACTGTCACGAATAGCACTGTGTCCGAATATTATACAGCCAAAGACGCCAGTGATTTGCTGGTCCTACTTCATTTGAGCAAGGAACTTGAGGAAAAGTTCACCAATCCGCCACCCATTTGCCAGTATCGACCTCCCATTAACCATCAAGTGGAGTATTGGAGCTGGAATGGAAACGTTCTGCAGAAGAAATACACTCCGCAGTCAACGACCTTGGAATGCAGACGTGAAATCAAGGATCCCGATGGAGTGGTCATCGGAAATGACATCGTTTGCTTGAAAAACATGCAATATTCCCAGGGTTGTGTGAAAAACTTTGGCATTCCCTTCGTGTGGCGCAACAGCTTTTGTGGAATTAACATATTGGGACATAATTGCCAAATTGCCAGTAAAGCGGATATATTTGTTCGACTGCGAACAACCAACTGAAGTGCCATTTAATGTTCTTATATTAAAATGGTGGTGCTAAAAATAATTTAATTCTGTTTACAGACACAAGTTTATAAAATTAATAAAATTATACGTCCTCAATATAACTAACCTGGATCTTGTTTCTTTTTTTAATTTGTCTGAATTGGTCAAATATCATCATAATCGCCTTATTTATGTCCAAAATTATTTCTCTTAAATTAAACGATTCCCGAAATGAAGTTCAGAGCTGCGAAGATCAAATAAAAACAATTTTGTGTGTGCTACAAATATGACATTAAATTGTTCTACCTCATTTCCGTTCGGCTGGCTGAGGTTCAATCAAATTAATGAAAAATTGCTGTCTCCGCCGTTGCCGCTGCCAAATCAAAGTTGTCCCAAAAGAAGGGCCATTAAACGCGCAGACGCTTAGCAATTTTTGCCGTGGAAAAGTCCTTTGGCTCAGAGTCATTGACGAAAAAAAAACCCCAGCCGAATGAATGAGAAGAAACTGTACAAACACTGAGATGAAGTGGCAGTGGCAGGAAAAAAGTACCTTTTGTGTTGCAGCGATAATGTCATCAACTAAAGTACTCCGTCGGGCATAGTGAAAAGTTCTAGTCAATCGCCATAAAGCACCATATAATGTGACGGGGAGGCTGGGACTCCGGAACTCTAGTACTCTGAAACTCGTAGATACATTCGATGTTGACAGGCGCATACAAACTGTGTAAACATCATTAAAATGGTTTTTCCTCTAAGGTCCTCTCCCGTCCACGAAATCGAAATGGAAAATCATTGAAATTATATTTCTGTCCATGTGTTTCCTTTATGCTTTTTTTCGATTTTCCTTTTTGATCTTCGTGCTGCGATTTATCCTCCTTTCTGTGGGAACGAGGTCCTTGCAAATTAGCCACATATCACTTTATGGAAAAAGCACTTTGGTAAATTAAACTAAATAATTCAAGGGCGCGGCCGCAGTTCATAAATTTGGGGCGGGGCATAACAAACAAATTTGTGCCTCGCCGGCTTTTCTTTTGTTTTTGCAAATATTTTTTTGAACTGACATTCACGCACTTATACGCGAATATGTGTGGCTGCAGCTGGTTATGGAAATGTTTGACAAGAAAAATGCGGTCGTCTGCCCGAGGGAGAACCAAACAATGCTAAACCATAAAATAATACTAACACAAAAAAAAGAGATCATATAAATACACTTTTTCTGTGGTGTACTATGTAATAATTTTCCTAATTCTAAATAATTGTACTAATAAAGTTTCTGAATAATTTAATGTATCTTATTTCTATATATCTATATTTTCTTTTATTATACCCAACAAATTTATTCAATCCCGGGCGAGGATTTTTCTGGGTGGAAAGTAAGAATTCAAATGTTATTATGAACTGAAACAATATTTTTCAATTTTGAATAGAACAAAGAAAATATTATATTATATTACCCAAGAAATATTATATTCCACTCTAAGATCCTGTTATAATTTATGTTTTTAGATTTTTTTCTGTGCATAAAATCGCATTTGTATGTGTGCGCACGTCCTTGGCCCTCGTCCTTGTGTCTGGGTGCCTGTGAGGGTGTGCGTAAAATTTTACGATAATACGCAACAATTTCGAAATGAGTGCACCCTGCTAAGCGGCCTGGTCTGCCGAGCATTTCGAGTGCAAAGAAAGCAATTTCCTCAATATTCTTTATGGCCAACAGGAGCCGAGAGAAAGACAGAGACAGCTAGCTGCAGGAGTGAGCGAGAGGGGGAGCAGGGGCACTCTTTGCTGGTTTTTTGTTATTATTTTCAAAGTTCCATAAGCCGGCTGCTAATAAAATTTTAGAAGCCTGTGTTGGGCTATTAACATTATCATAACGCACACAGCCAAAGACAGCCATGGGTGTGTGTGTGAGTGGCCTTATAATAATCATGGTAACACACTCACACATACCCACTTACCCGCACCCACACTGTCACACAACATAGACGCTGACACACATTTACATGCCACTTAGGCATTGTCGCCCATTCCTTTTGACTGGCGTTGCGTATACGCCGCGTTGTGCGTGCGCCTTATAATTCATTTATTGGCATAATTTCGTTTTATTTTTATTTGTTTTACGGCTTTTGCGATTGCCTTTGATAGGCGATGTTCGGCGAGAGCAGAGAAAGCGGCAAATTGAAAAAAAAAAACATATTGAATATCGAGTTTTGTTTCCTTGGCCGCCCTTGAATTTGGCCGCGCCACTTAATTGCTAAGCTGCACACGCGACCCGGCATACAATTAGGTATCCTGGGGGTTTCCTGGGTAACCTATGGGGCATCCTAGGGATATCCCATCCCGTGCATTCATTACAAAGCACTTTAATTCCACCCAGCTTGAGCGCATAGATCACGCTCGGCTTAATAAATTCCCACGCCAATGGCAACCGAAAACAAAAGAATCCTTGGACGTCGCTGCCACTCAGTGGGGGCGTATGTCTTACCTGGCAGCAGCTGGAATTGGAGCTACGGCTACCGATTCAGCTCTGTCTGCACACTTGTCTGGTCGGCGGGGACGTGACTGGAAAAATGCATTTCCGCTGCACGTAAAAACCGGGGAAAAACTAGTAAAAAAATTGAGAAAAAAACAAGGCAAACCCAGGAGCGAAGAGGAAAACGAGAGGCACGTAAGTCAATCAGCAACTGAGCAGCAGCCACAGGACTGAGGACCAAGTACCAAGGACTACCAACAACTAAGTATAACCCTAATGCAATGCGGAAGTCACACTCCAATTTGGCCCAGGCATGGCGCCTGATTTTGTTGCTAACTGAATGAGTTACTTCCGCTTTGCCTAACAATTTTAAATAAAATCACATCACACAAGCAGGGGTTTCCTCTGCCAGCAACAAACTCGGACGCTAACCAATATGGACAATGGTGTCTGCGGATGAACCATCTCCGTTTTTCACATTTTTTTTTCGCCCGGTGGATATATGGTAGATATACATACAGATGTGCCTCGCAACCGACGCGACGCTGGCCTTTGAAATATTTATGGCAGCAACAAAAGGCCATAAAAAGCCAATGCCAATATGCGAGTGAAGCACTGAATCTCGCTGGCCATTTGGTAGCCAATTTAATTCACTCCGGCGCAGAAATCCCTCTGGCAGCCTCAATTTATTTGCACTGAGTTGATTGACATAGGAAATAGTCTATATTTGCAAGTCCATCATATTATTATGTTTCACAGCAATTATGTTTGCCGGGGGGAAAAAACAAATCAGTATATAATGAGTGGGTGGAAAATTGTGCAAATCATTACACTCAATTAATTGCTAGCGAAAAATATGAATTGCAAAATACTTCCACATTTAGTACACACACACACACGAAGTAAATAATGCAATTATAATGCAAAAATAATTTAAACAAATGAGGGCGCTTTGCATTCCCCGTGGCAAGCGTTGTATATTAATTATTTAATAAACGCTGTTTTTGCTATTTGCCCAAATAGTTTCTGCCATATCAATAACATTCAATCACAATCCACTGGATAAAAACTTGTGAATGTTTGATAGCGAATTGCGCCAAGGGCTATGAATGAAATATCATCGATAACATGTGGCTCACCTGTTCGTTTCCCTTAACCCCTTAGACCACCGAAAACCTGACAGCTCATGGGTAATAGATAGTTTCGTCTGCTGCAATTAACACCTTGCGCGCTGCACACAAATATTTGCTAAACTTATCGAGCATTTATCAATAACAAGTGTGACAGAAAGCGATGATATGGTATGGTTTCGAGCGAGTCACGGCATAGGGCATTCGATACAATATCGCCCATTCTGCATGTGACGACACAGAAAGCTCTTGAAAATCAAATATAGAAATCGGAAAAGTGATAATATGAAAGGCGGCCGCACAGAAGTCATAATACAGAGCGTGAAGTCGCAATCTCGGCGATTTAGTTTCGCTTTTCGGCCCGACTTGTGACCACTTGGAACGCCATGCGGAAACGAAATCGGAATCACTTCAGTTGCTTTTTATATTTCTCATGTTCACCAGTGGAAAATATTGTCGGCCCCGCCGTTGTCTTTTCTATATCATTGGCTTTTTCATCTGTCAGTTGATTTTGGTATTCCAATTTATCCGCTTCGAAAGATATACTGATACACCCGCGAGCATAGTGAGCTAGTTGGTTGGAATTTAAAGAATTACCACTTAACTCAATCAAGATTTCTTTTTAGACCTTACATCATGCAAATGGCAGTGGGAATCGCTTTCTGGATTGGCGTGAATTTATCTCTCATACACCGCTAAGATCAGAGGATTATTACCAGTACAATCTTCACTTAAGTGATACTTTGGGAGTAATTCGTAACTTGCCTTCGACAAGGCATTATGGGTAAGAAATCATAAAAGAACTCGATGCATTGATGGCTTGCGAATATAATACTATACTAAATACTAAATATTTAAAATATTATTTTCTAGTGCTTCTTTCTTCATAGACATTTACTTATTTTAATGGCTTAATATGTACATACATAAGTATTTACTGAGCATAATCTTTGATTGAGATGTTTTATATTAATACAAAGATTCTGAGTTGTTATCATTTTTAATCTTATACATTTAATTGAACTTAAAGCCTTGCATTTTTTATTAAAGATACTTGTGTTTTTTCAATGCCAATCTTTGTTTTTTTTTAAATATTTTCCTTGCTTTTTACTTAGCTTAGTAAGATCCTCTCATTGTTATGAAAGACGCTATTTATTTTGACTTTTTATTTTTTTTTTTTTTATTGGCTTTACCACAGTGCTACAAGTGATTACTTATTTTTAACAAACTCCGCACATACTTTTGATACTTTTCTCTTGTGACTATTATTATGTAGTTGTTATTATTATTATTATTATTATTACTAGCTGCATGACCCGCCCATTCAAGCTTCCGCCCCCTCTGGCTTCCACTGTGAGTGTGGTGATCAGTTTCCACAACGAGGCGCGTTCGATGCTGCTGCGCACCATAGTTTCCCTGCTGAGACGCACGCCGGAGGAGTATCTGCACGAGCTAATCCTCGTGGACGATGGCAGTCAGGATGGTGGGTAATTGAACCCGAGCACCCATTACTTCCGCACTCATCACTCAATTAACAGTGACCCTGCTGGACGACCTCAAGCGATGGATGGACGGGGTTTTTGAGGCGAGAAGGGATCGCCTGGGGCTTATCTTCCGCCGAAACCAGAAGCGCATGGGTCTAATTTCGTCGCGCAACAGGGGTGCCTCCTTGGCCAGCGGACATTATGTGCTCTTCCTGGACAGCCACTGCGAGGTGAACGAGGAGTGGCTGGAGCCCCTGCTGGAGCGACTGGCTCTCAATCCCCATCTGGCAGTTAGCCCACTACTTGACCCCATTGACCCGACCACCCTGAGTTACCGGAAGGGCAACGAGATGCTGAAGGGCGGTTTCGATTGGTCCCTGCACTTTCACTGGCTGAAGAGGCAGTTGGCCATCAAGGAGCTGCCCGAGATGCCCTACAAAAGTCCTGCCTTCGCTGGAGGAGTCCTGATGATGTCACGCGATTGGTTCCTTAAGTTAGGCAGCTTCAATTCGTATCTGAAGGTGAGAGCTAAACCTAATTAGCCAGTGACAAATGGTCTAATTGCTAATGTCGAACTGAGAACGAAGGTCTTCTCTGTCACATTTTCCAGCGAATTCCTCTGTTTTTTTTCTGTATTCCATTGCAGATCTGGGGCGGCGAGTCCATCGAGCTGGCCATTAAATTGTGGCTTTGTGGGGGACAAATTGAGATCGTGCCCTGCAGTCGAATCGGACACATCTTCCGCCGGCGCCACGCCTTCGACTTCCCACCGCAATCCGACCAGGACCAGCAGTTGAGCCCGGCCCAGGAAACCTATCTGCAGTGAGTGCTCCAAAGTCACGAGGTCGGGGATTAGGTGTGAAATGGCCGCACCGCACCGCCTCTGGTATTTTTCAATTTATTTCATCACAGCGTCCGTTTAATATAAACATTCCAATCGCATGCTGATTGGACTGCTCCCCTTTCCCAGCAACTCAAAAATCATAGCCGAGTCCTGGCTGGACGGGTATAAAAATATGTTCTACGCACTGAGGCCGGTGGCCAGGCGAATTCCATTGGATCACACCTACGACGAGATGCAGAAGCTGCGGAGGGAGCGCCAGTGCCATCCCTTTGAATGGTATCTGCGGCATGTCAGTCCCGAACTAAAGTCAGTGCACTGAGGGAAAATATTGTTTATAAAATTGGGTGACAATTGAGATTTCATTTCATTATGATATTTAAATGAAAATATCTACCCTTTACTATTCTACCACTATTCATAATGAATTTTTTCATTCATTCATAACAGTAACATTCTTTATTCTTTTTTTTTTAATTATTCGTATTTAACTATTATTGATCAATAAGTAACTATATAATAATTACAATTTGAGTTTTTTTAATATAACCTTATCTGTAAAATGTTCTTATTGAAAAAAGATTTAATAAATATAACAATTTTTCTCTCAATCTGTCGAAGAAATCTTAAATAGTTAAAATGACTTCGAATTTTATAATTTATTGTTGAAAAAGTTTGAGCTCTAAATGTAAATAAGTCAAAATTACTTTGTCAAGAAAATGGTTAAGTCCTTAAACAGATTGCAATCTATGCCATTGAATTATTTATACTGGTAATATTTTATGATGTTTCATGATATCTTAAATATATCATTTCTTTTCTGTGTACTGAGTTATCTGAGTTATTATTAAATTACAAATAACCAACTACCAATCATTTCGCAGGCTGCACTTTGACGAACTGTCGGCGACGGGAACGCTGCGGAATGAGGATCGGTGTCTGCATGCCAGACAGATGGACTCGCAGCTGATCCTGGCCAGCTGCTACCTCAGCGACATCACCCAGTGGAGCATGTTGCGCAGCAGTGGACAGCTGAGCACCCAGCGGGAGTTGTGCCTGGGAGTGGGATTAAGGATGCGGATAGCCCTGCAGCCGTGTGGCAGGAATGAGACCATGAGGAAGTCCCAGCGATGGCTGCGCCTCGGAACCCACCTCCTCCATGTCGAGACGCACCTTTGCCTCGATAATCCGTTCAAGGACCGACTGGAGATGAGCACCTGCCGTTCGCATGCCGTATCGCAGTCCTTTCAATTTGCATTGGAAATGGAGGGGCAGACATAAACTTGGCTAATGATACTCGATTACTCCGCCCGATTCGAAATACCCCAAAATTCTGATACTGATTCGATGAACCTGAGCCTCTTAGTTCTGTGATGGTTGAGTGTTACTGTGTGTATGTTTGGGGTAAATCTCTTGGCATGCAGGTAAATCAAAATGCTGACATGTTGTGCTAATCTCTGTGAAACATTTCCGCTGCCGGAGCCACATGGCCATAGATTACGGAGGCGGCGGTAAATTATGGCGCCATAGATATAAGGAGAGGTGCTCCCAACTCCGAGATCCTTGCTCCTTCTTTTTTTTTGTTTTTTTTCCGCAGCCTTTGTTGCCGGCGTCCGACTATCAAGACTCGCAGCGCTTCCTGTCGCATCCGTCACACGAGACAGGATACAATGGTTCCTGGGGGCGGCGGCTGGGAAATGGGGGCGTGGCCAGATAAAGGCCAACGACGCCGCGCGTATTGTGCGGCTTGTTTAGGCTGCCCCTGTCATCAGTCAGCGAACAGGGAACAGGGAACAGCGAGCAGCGAGCAGCGAACAAAAGCTTCCCTTCGGCGGCAAGGAGTCAGTCGCAAATGTAATTGAGTTGATGACAATGCCACTGACTGCCCGGCTCGCGCTTCCGGCAATTTTGATGGCCTCCGGATGCCGGCGACAAAAAGCGGCGACACCGGAAACAAGACCAAATAAAACAGGAACAGCACCAGCAGCAGCAGAAACATCAACTGCAAAGGCAGAAGTTCATGGTGTGCTGAAGCATTTGCCAAAGTGCAGTTGTTGCAACTTAAGATTTGTTTTGTTTTCACCATTCTTGCGGTAATAAAGCGTAAAAGTTAATTTTGTATCTCAACAATGGCAACAAGTGTGTCCACAGGGCTGACAGTGAGTCCGTCGACTGCAATATTTTCCTCACAATGGCCGCGTGCAGCTGCGCGTAAAAATCGCATTTTTCACGGAACTTAATAAAAACAAAAAGAGGGCGGGGGGAAAAAAAGATAGAAAGAAAGCCTTAGGAAGTCTAACAAGTTGCTGGTGCTTTGGCATCGGGTTTGGCTCTTCTAGTTTTCCGGAAAGTTATGGCCGCATCCGCCCGCGACATTTTATTGTCCTGCTGTACCTGAATTGCAAGCAACAATAAAGCGAGCCCTCTCGGTAATAAAACGGCGAAGCACTAGAAAATTTAATTTTCTATAAACTTTGTCTAGGTAACGCAGGCAGGCAGGCAGGACTCTCCAAATTGCCGGCGACCACTTTAAGAATCCTTCGTCATTTGGCTAAAATGCTGTCAGTCCTTGACTTGGATTCGCCAAATTTGTATTGCCTTTTAAAAGAAGAGCTGGATTGGATGGTTTCGAAAAAGCTGCCACATCATCGAGTGAACTGAAAAACTGGGCTCAAGGACGGACCTTAATTATGAGCGGTACCATCCGACCATCCAACCATCCGACCAGCCATGCAAAACTTGATTATTCATTTGAAGACTCATTTTATTATCTGCATAAATCTTTGCCGAATCCACCAGCCACAACTTTCTGTTTACTTTGTTGTGGGGAGGCAAAGAGCTCGCAGGCCAAAAGGAAAAAAGACAAAATGGATCCATCATTCACTGGCGTGGCCGCATTTAAAACATCTTGATTAAAAAACTAAAAAAGGCGACTGGGAAAAGCTAGAAGAATGGCGGTCGGTGAAATGGTAAAATGAAAGCCAAATGCAAACTCAGCGCATTCTAAGTGCGCCAGTGGAAAAACAAAAAGGAAAGGAAATTCGCGGAAAAAATTAAAAAACAAAATGAGAGAAGGCTAAAAAACTTATAAGCCGCGAGCGTAGAGCCAAGTTGCGGAATAACCGCGGCTGGGCAGCGTTTAAAAAGGGATTTCAAAATTAACGTCCATCAGGCGGGAAACAAAAAAAGCAAAAATGAAAGAGAAGAAAAGTCAATTTGAATGATTAAATAGCGAAAGCTGTGTGTAAAAGTTGTGTCGCCGCACCGCCATCGACCCCAAAAACCCAACCATTTCCAATCCAAATCCCGAGCGTAGCGCCCACCAAAAACAGAGAAAAAGGCGATTAGTGTGGTCTTTTGTGTGGCTTAAGCGTCGCCATTGCCATCGCTTCCTTTTTTGGGCACTCTCAGGCGAATTTACATTTATTAATTCCCCTGGCAGCTGCCGAAAAAAGGGTCAGGTTTCTGGCCGGGTTATGTATGCGAGTAAATAAAAACATGTGAACGTTAGCGCAAAAAGCGATAATCCATCATTTTCGTCACAGGTTGACTTTGGCGCTCGAACAGTGGTTAAATCTTTTCGAAACCACCATGCAAAATGGTTGTTATGTGCTCCACTCTAGATCAACCTCTGGTTGAGCTATACATTGACAAAAAATTCTTTCATTGTCAATTGTTAATTGTTTAATATTGTAAAAGTAAGTTTGGAAATTAATCGATTTTAAACCTGGATTTTAATATGAAATACAAAATGGTACAATTAAATATAACTAAAATTGTAACTAATATTCACCACCTTATTACAAATATTTATATATTTTTATTTAGTAAATAGTTCGAATATTCTATATACTTTAACTATTTCGCTTTTGTAGCAGTGTATCAATTAAGGCCTTGGATTGATCTGGTAGTCAATTCACTTAGTTCAAATCTATTTCTATTTAAAAAGCTAATTTTTCTAGTTCACCCACTGTAGTTTCTTCTCACGACGACCAAAAGTTCATGTCCCTGGCAGAGACTGGTAATCCCTATCGCATGATTATGCCAAAAATGAACCAATCCATCGCAGCACACGAAAAAGGTTGAGCTCAGTGTCCCTGCAAGATGGGTCCTTCAATGCCAATCCCAATCCCAATCCCGATTCCGATCCCCGTGAGTGGGTGTGGGCATGGGTGTTGTGTGTGCCATGCGGATCATCAAGCCGGCAGCCCAGAGGAGCACCCAAACAATTTTGACGCAATGAAATGATTTTGATGAAAAATTAAAAAGCATTTCAATCACGTCGAAAGTTTTCTGACATCACACAAAAATTGTTGCTTGTGCCATGGAAATGGGAAAATGCAGGGCGAGTGAAAATTTCAAGTGGGTGTGTTGTGTGGCTGATGTGAAGGTCCCGTCCCCGTTCCCAAACTCTCATGTCTGGCAGTCATTTATTTAGATGCTAATTTAAGTGGGCGCCTGGAATAATGCTTTCCATTTTGGTGAAAACGCTGCAGAAGTGGTGGTTCAAGGTTGGTTAGGGGACTTACATGATTTAAACAGTCTTTGACTATAGAAAACAATTTTTTTTTAACATCAGCATGCACAAATCATAAATTTTCAATAAATTTCCATTAGTTACATTATTAAAGAGTAAAAGCTGAATTATTACTTTCAGATTAATCATAGAACTATTAAAAATTCAATGGAAAATTTTGATAGATGGGCAGAATGATTCTAGACTAATGGGTTGAAATACGAAAAATTAAAATCAAATAATAAGTTGATTATTGCTAAGATGCATTTAATATTAATCATATTACATTTTTGCATTATCTTCTAAGACCTTTCCATTTATTTTCTTTGGCATTTCCGGTCCATTTTGTTAGCCAGCCGCAAAGTATGCCATGAAGTTAAAGGAATGGGCAAGATGGCGACCCCGGGTTTCCAGCCGAATTTCAAGCAATTTACCGCCATTGTTGGCCATTTAAATAGGCAATGAACCTGCATTAAGAATTAAAGACTTCATTAAATCCGCAGTACTGCACATTAAACAAACATAATTCCGCCTTTTGCCTTTTACTGTTTGCTCTGGCCATTGTCGTCGTGGCGATTTCTTGGTTTATTTTTTTTAGCCACCGCCGTTGTTGTTG